>NC_133204.1:14615780-14620780 GCF_958299795.1 Porites lutea
AAGGCGTAAGGACTTTGTAAGTGAAGACAAGAATATTGATAGCCTGGAATAAAAGGGCCCAAGCAAATGTAAACGTACATTTTTAATCAACTTCCAATCACCACATGACATTACAACTCTTTTCTGTCCTTTTCAAACTGTATTCATTGTGAGCAATTTTAGCTTTCTATTTTTCTGCTTGGAGAAAAGGTCAAATTAGCTCTGGTCACGCCAGCAGAAGCTGTAACACCATGCTTTGTTACTACTCTGAGTTTGATACAGGACACCACTATTTGTCACTATTTCGCCAAATGTGTCATAATAATTTTATTATTATTATTATTATTATTATTATTATTATTATTATTGTCATTAGTATTTTTATTATTAGTCTTATTACAATTATTAACGTGGTGCCTCGTATTGATCGTCGGGGCTTAGAATGGTGGGCCTAAGATGGGGGGTTTGATATGGGAATGGGGGCCTGATGTGGGGGGCCTGATATGGTATGGGGCCTGTAATGGGGGGCCTGGGATTGTAAGGAACGTTCCAAAGCCTGCTCCGTAAGTTTGGCCTGTGGTATGACTTCAAGTTAAGTTAGTTTTTGCAAACCAAGCAAGTCGGTTTTGGGTTATTGTTAGCACAGGTCTTTTATTCACTCTGACCCTACATGTGAAGAGTCCCTTATTATAATCTATCATGTTACAACCTGTAACAAATTAAATGTTTGCACACTAGCTATTAATTGTGTGTGATATTATCAGCCTTATATCCATTCTCTTCCCCCAAAAAGTAAAAATGTGAAAGATGTTTCTTCCGGGTGTATTTGTGAATGGAAAACATCGTCAGTATTCACTTGAGTGGCATCTCTTACACTGCCATAATAATCTGGAAACTCACTGTGGACTTGGGGAATATCATCTGGGTTTTACGAGAAGTGTTCCAGACCAAACGTGAAAACTTACTCCTTCTCTCTTGCTTTAGAAAGTTATTTTTAAAGGATTTCCACTTCTAAACGTTTCGCTTCAGCAAATCGTTCGATCACTCAGGAAGAGCTATAAATTAACAGCTTGTACTTTATCGTTCAATGACGATTCTTCTGACCTTTTTATTTCCTCATGCGATACTTTTCCTTGTGTGCCCGTTCTTCTTTAACATTTGATGTGGCTGAAGACCAAACAGAAACAGTTAAGGGATGCCTCCTGTTTTTAAGTCGACCTTTCTATGTCCGGTGAGACTAATCATCTTGTACGAAATGTTCTGAACAACATTAGTCCTCTTTCCCATCTTCTACTTGATTCAGGATCTGATGAAAATGTTTTGGTATATAGGTGAGATCCGGCCGATTTTCACTTCGATTATCTTATAGGGCTGCCGCACTTACAAGAATCTTTTTGTTATACGTCGCCATTTTGATTATGAGGACCCTTAGGCCTCGCTTCCATGCAACTTCCGCAAGTTGCAAAAGACTTCTTTTAAAATTTCAGCAGATTCTTAGCAGTCGTGCATCATTGATTTGTTACAAAATTTTTGCCAGAAAAATGGAGAGGCTAATATATTTCTGAAAAGCACTTGCGCATCATTGAAATGTTTCGCAGCAAAAGAATCTGAAACTGATGGAACACGGACTTTTCCGAGAAATCCCGTGACTGTCAAATGACAGGAAGTTATATTGTTCTTAGTTTAACATTAACCGGAATAAACCAGGTACCGCCCATCAAAACCTGAAAAACTGGTTTTGGTGAATGCTCAGGTACTTAATGAGAGGTCCTATTCGATTTTGCAGCATCCTATCGAAATCAGCTTCAAACTCCAAGACAGAGGACATAAAACTTCTTGAAGGTAAAATTCTTTCGATTGTCCGTCATTGACATAATGACTTCCAATTTATTAACCATCAGTCGTTGTAATTCTTGCAACGTTTAAGATATGTAGCTTAAAGAAAAAACAGATTGTAATTTATCTTCGAAATTTACTAGAGTGGATTTGCTTTTGCGGGCTACATGATTATATGCAATCAATTCGTCTTTTATTCAGTGGCACTGAAATGGCCGTAGTCAAAGAGCCTTCGCCATGCAGGTGGTGTATTTTACAAACCTGCTCTATTTCTTAACTATAAAATTGCCGCCATTAACAGAATAATACCGGGGAGAATAATGAAATCAAGTTTTTTATACACTATATCAGAATTGAGGTTCAACACCGATTGCAAAAGTGCAGCTTCCAGTTTATTCTAATTCGTCAACGATATGGAATATAAGGGTTGCATCGATAGGTTAGTGAATCTTGATAGTGGCATGATTACCTGAAGTTGAAGATGCACATACTGCTCGAACAGATCTCTTCCCTTTTTTCGCATGAAGTCGTTCGAAATAGGTTCTTTTCTTCCTCGAAGGGTCACGGATAAAGCTTCTTACGGGGTATAAAAAAGTGCTGATGGATTCATATAGATAAACGCGCTATTGAAGAACATATTTAATTTATCATCTTTACTTTGCGCTAGCTAAGCCTTTCTCAAACTTTCAGTTTACAATTCAATAATTATAATACTGCAAGTAGAAGCTAGAATAAACTACGATTTGTATGGCTCATGAAATGTTTTGAACTATCATTTTTGGTTTCCATTATTATGAAAACGAACCTCTTTGGTTATCGCGGGTCCCACGACTATTTGCGCGCTCACAAAGGAAGCCGACGCATGTCGCGTCCTTTCATTCAAAAAGACCCAAGTGTTAGCGTATTGTTTCCATGATACAAAATTAATTTAACTTAAGAAAATCGATAGATCGAAGCTTTCGCGCTACTCTCTGTTTTATAAGGAAATGCACACGCTCAATTTGATAAATATTTTGACTTCATAATTAAGATATTTTAATGATTTAGGCAAGCAGAATGTATAGAATGCGAGAAAAACAACCAAGAAGTCGAACGGTTTTGAACTGCGCTAGAAGTTGTTTTTATCAGTATGCAAATCATCTACCCAATCACTTACTTTCCATTGAACTAAAATATCCTGGCTTTTTTTTTTTTGACACTTTTCGATTTGCTCCGTTTCATTTTATAATATTTTGTGCAAGCTGAGTTGTTTAATGCGAATTTACGCTTTCAAAAGGAAAAAAAAAACTTTGAGGAAACGTTAATGTGTTTACAACCACGTCATTTCGAATCTATTTCGCTTCACTTACACTTATATGCAAATTACTGTTTATCCGTCGGAGTTCGCTGGAGACAAAAATGCTGATTTTGAATTATCAGATGCTTGCCTTTTTGGGCACCCTTTTTATTTTGGCTATCAAGATTTTATAAGCTAAGCTTCAGACTTTTCATTCCAACGTTTTAATGCGGAAAGTTATGAGAAATGCTGCAACTGATTAAAGTCACGCATCACGCTTTAAGATCGCATAACTTGATCTTTCTGACATCTTTTGTTCTTCTATTGTCTCCAAAACAATAACGATGTTTCACCAACTTCCCCCTACAAATAATAGCTAGGAGACATTTGATTGACAAAAATTTGCATTTACTAGCGACCCGTTTCTACAGGCGCGATTCCGTAATTGAATTGAAAGTGAAAACGTTGAGTCAACGTTTTCACTTTCAATCCATTTCCCGCACTGTTTCCATCCTAAGCTATAGGAAAGTTTATAATCCAGGGAATTGTATTTACAATTTAGATATGCTTAAACAATGAGTTTAGTACATCTTTTTATAGTTACACGTATCGTGGTAACATGAGCAGGAGCGGTACAGACTCGTACCCAGTCGCTATTTAAGTGTTTTTTGGGATGACAGAAGATTGGGGATTAGGTTGAGGCGCGCGCGGGGTCTCATGGGAAGGGAAGAAGAAAAAATAGCGACTGGCAACACCGCGGCAAAACGTCTACGCATGCGCCAGGTTGAGCATTTCCGGTCTCTTTTTCAGTCACACTTTCCAGTCATGCAGAGTCTCCCGCGCGCGCTCGGCTTCATTCTGTGTGCAGCTTGTGGTTCGGTTGTTCTGCTTCATGCTGCTTGTGTTTTTTACTATTTTGTAGTTATTGAAATTGCTTTTATGGATAACCAGGCACAGATCACTGAAACAATTATTCGATTAGATTCAGAAAAGGTAAGATGATAATAACTCAGTGTGTAATTTTATCACTGATACTATGTATTAAAGCTTAAGCTCCCTCGATGTGTTATAATTAAGCATCTTTAACTATTGAAATAAATTGAAACAAAGTTTATGACGGTCAAGAGCTGGTATCAGTTCTCTTTATCTCCTCCACTGGTTCATAACTGTTTCCTAAAATAGACTTTAAGGTAAACCATTCTCACTAAGATCTGTTGAAAATTGACCTAAATGTCCTGTTTTTAAGAACTCAGAAGACAAAAAAAATGGCACACAGTAGGCCTACCTGTTAATGTTTTTTTAATTCCTTAGTTATCTCTTTCCTTTAATTCGCAGAAGATTTAAGTCTTGGTAAAACATAGTGTTGTGCATTGTTTCCTAAGTTAAAGCTTTTGTAATCATCTTTTGGTAACGCCCCTTTGTACTTTCTAACAAAAAAAAACTGTGAAGAGAACCTACCATTCTGTTTAATAATTTTAACATCTTCCAGTTTGCCTACCCTCTATTTCCTTGGTTACCTTTTGAGCTCCTGAAACTAGACTTTCAAATTTTGTCACCATGGGATGCTTATTGTTTTTTATGGATGAGCTCATCATTATTTTTAGCAATTAATGAGTAAGAGTAATTAATGAGTAGGCTGCCTAGTTCTTCATATCCTACGAAAGCCGAATTCATTAATTGCTTTATTATTCATTCAAAATAATTCCTAGTTTAAAAACAAGCTAAAACATGTTTACCTTCTTCAATGTCAAGTTCACCTCGATAAGGGCTGTTTAGAAGAGAAAGGGCTGTTCAGGTCTGCAAATATACTCCAAATAGCAGATTTTGTCCATCGAGTTGTCTTCTTTCACAACCAAAATAAATCAACCTCGTCCCCAGGTCTTCTCGGTAACGGTGTCTTAACCTGCAA
>NC_133204.1:14953280-15098280 GCF_958299795.1 Porites lutea
AGTTCCTTAGAAGTTCGACTAAAAAGTGCAAGAGGTGAAATCCTCATAGCTGCACCATTACCATACGAGCCCTGTCCATCAAACTGGCTGCGGGCAGGAGAGGTTACATCCTCGGGATCCTCGTCCCGTAAACGCTTGAACACTCTCCCCACAGCGCTCCCGTATCCACGGTCGGGATCTCTAAAGAACTCCTCCACAAATGCCTTGGCCATATTGCGGTTATCGTATTTCTGTTGTTCTGTAAGAGACTTGCAAATAGCTCGAGTCATCGCTGAATCGTCCGTATAAGGAATGCGCTCTTCGTTGTCTTTGATTCTTGTCATAGTGTAGTCAGTGACCTCTCCCCAAGGAATGATACCCGACACGCCTTCGTACTTAGAACCAAGGCAATCTCCGACCAATGCTCCCACAAGAGTTCCACGATATTTGCTTAACGCTCTACTCATTCTGATGACTGCACTTCTCAGAAAACTTTCACGTCCACTAAGGTTCCATTCTATTCCGATCTACTCAGAGTAATCTATTTCAAGCTATTTCAATCACAACTGAACAGACTCAAAACGGGTCAGCGGACTCATTGCTTGAAACAACCCATAAATCCTTGCGGGTTGACTTTCATCATGGCGGCAAAGGTTACATGTATAAGAAAATGGTGATTTTTAGGCTTATATCTCGGCATTATTTGCGCAAGTGCCTCTTTATTGGGAATATTTCCCACCTTCATCCAAGAGAAAAGATACTGAGCCCAATATTCGCGCGTTCCATTTCAGATGCCATAGTAAGAGTCAAACAATCGTTGACTGCAAAATTGAACGAGGCCACGAGGAACAAGCTTGAAGCAGGAGGTACCAATTTATTTGTTGGAACAGGGCAGTATTTTGAAGACGAGAAGAATGAGAGGGTTATAGTACTGTCCTTAGGAGACGATGGAAACTCGAGACCACCACTTATGTTGCTAGATACTATAATACCTCGCAATGAGGTTGATAATTTGGAAAACGAACTGAATTCCCTTCCGCCTGTTAATTCAGTTCGTTCTGGCGAGTTAGACAGTGTACAGCATGGACCATGGAAATTTGGGTTTGTTCAAAAGCCTTCCTTTTCAGTCTTTTCAACATTTGGGTTCTGTTGCCAGCTTCAGCATTCCAGTTTACAAGGAGCATATGTAAGAATTTTGGGTAAAGGTTTATATGAAGATATTCTGGTTTCAAATATTGAGCATGTCCAAGTGTCCCTCTCTCCTGAACCATGGGAAGAGCGGAGGTTGCAACTAAAAATGAAAAATGGAGATGTCGTTAGCATAGTTGAGGACTGTGTGGAAAGTGTCACCAGCGAGCATGGTTTAGCTTCTCTCATGATCTCTACAGAGTGGATGGTCAAGTGTGCTGGTCACTTGTGTGTGACAGCAAGGCACTTGGGAGGAACCCTCTCCTTAAAACTTCCTTCTGTACTAAGAGCAGATGTCAACCCATGGGTAGCGATGAGGAACAAACTCTGGGCTGAGAAAATTAACAATGAAAGTTGAAGATGAACGACAGCTATATTAGGCTGGGTTTAGGGCCATTGCTAGCATGAGGTAAGGCAAGACAGCTGCCTCATCAACAATGTCAGTTGTATGAAGAAATGACAATTTCTCTTTTCCATGGGTTTCAGTTTCTGCAGCATATTTCAGATTTTGAGGGAGGGCAAGAATCCCTGTGCCTAGCCTCTACAGTAGGTGTTTTCTGGGTGGCTGTGATTACTAGAAGTCTTTTATATTATATGGCCACCCTTAGAAAATGGCCTACTGACAATTTAATACAGGTTTGACCAGTCTAAAGGGAAACTAAGGAAAGTAGATGGTGATGAGACGATGTATCCTTCAGAAGACAGATTAACCTCTCCTTAAGCTTAAAGAAGAGAAATTGGAGGGGTGTTTGGAAAAGAAAGCCACAAGTGGCATCTGATAAACTACATCCCCTTGTACAGTGGAACCCAATTAATATGGACAGCCAGACATTCCATATTAGTATATACACACTCAGTGATCTTGGTGATTTAAGCAATCTGATTGGTTTGCTATCTCAGACTATTCAACAATATTCACCTCCTAGCAAGTGGATAATGTGTGAGCTCGGTGTTTTTCCCATTTTTTTAGAGAACGATCTTTTAAAAGTCAACAAAATCCTAGGGCTGACTTTTTTTAAGGCAAGAAAAGACTTGGAAGGATTCAATACGGCGTTTTTCAATTTACTGTAGCTGAGTTTTGTGCTCGGTGGATTGTTTACAACTCCCGTGTATTCGCGTAGAAGAAGCCATTTTGTGAACTCAGCATTTTCTAACGAGAAAATTTTGGCTCAAAAATCGAAGTTTATTTATAACGAACAAATTTAAAAGGAAATGTTTGCAGAAATTCTACGTTTCAAGTAAACAGGAAAAAGAATGATACAGGAAGACAACGTCTTACCTCGAGCAACCGAGCCGCCTTTTTGTCAGCACTTCATGTGAAGAATGACACAACAAACCCTTTTGGCTATAAACTTGGCGAGTCAACAGAAAACAACAAAGCTCTACTTTTCTTCTCAGGTAAAAAAACAGTTCAAACTTTTAGCGGTTCCATTTAAGCCATTACGCTGTTGTTTGCGAAATGATAAACTTGTGAATTGCCATGTTTGAAAATTCTGCAAAGATCTGTTTTTAAACTTACCCGTGATTTGATCTGTTAATCAAATCGTACTTTTTAATGGTTTCCTCTCTGATTTTGTTGAGATCACTTAGTGTGTATATACTAAAACAACTATTCTTTTGAATCTCTGTGAATAGTGGCTGTGGGAATATTTACCTCGCCGCTTTCGCGGCTCGGTAAATATTTGGCAGCTATTCACCTCGATTTCAAAGAATAATTGTTAAGTATCCATATTATCGAGGTGTCCTTATTAAGTGGGCCCTCCAAAAAAAAAAATGTTACACACACATATTTTTTTTGATATAGAGATAAAATGAAGCAATGACTGAAACAAAAGCCAAGAAGTAGCTGGCTGATTTTACTGCAGTAATGGGCTAAAAAAGCCAGCTGCTGTCTACTAATGACAGCCCTACAGTGTGTGTGGTACTTTTCAAGAAAGTGGTCATACTTTTCAAGGAGGTGGTCATTTATTACTGGTGAGGAACATAAAGTATAGCTTGAAACTCTGCTTGCAAAATGAAAGATTGGCAGCAACTCCAAGATAATACTGTAATTTTTTAGTATTATTTGCCATTATTAAGCGGGTTGATTTTAAAGAAATTAATATTGCAGCTTTTCATCTGGACAAATAAACTGTCCCTAACTTACAGGTGTCAATATTAACCCTTCAAGTCCCAGTAGTGACCAAGATCAATTTTCTCCTAACAATATCCATACACTGTCCAGAGAAAATTATGAGAATTAATAAAATGATCACCCAAGAGAAACTGCCTTGATCTATTATCAACTTCTCTCAACTAATTCTTTAAGGAAATGTATGGAGATCAGTTTGGAGAATTTGTATGTGGATACCGGGGTTTAAAGGGTTAAATGGGTGTCCAGAGAGTGAGGTTCCACCGTATATTCATGTGAAACACAGAGGGAATTTGACCTTTGATTTTAATCAAAGAGTTACTTTGGGCCTTTTTCCATGTACCCCTTGAGTTACAGACCATTGCAACCCATGTATTAAATTATTTACCACACTTGTGTAGTCATGTCAGGGTTGTCAGAAAGGATTTTTAAAAGTGGCTGGTCTCCCAGGGAAAGTAGCCAGTCATTTGTCCGACAAATCCTCCCATATTTGTTTTGTTTGAATCATTTTCAAACTGAGAGTAGCTGGCTGATTTTACTGCAGTAATGGACTAAAAAAGCCAGCTGCTGTCCAGCTCCTGTGGCCTCGTTTCCCCAAAGCATCAAGCTTTTCTCTGTTTCACTGTCACGCCATCAAAAATAAAAATGGAAACCAATCTATACAGAAAGTCCAGAATCTAGGAAATGAAAGAAGATAAATATAATATACAAAAAGCCTCGCCAATAATCAGGTTTGTGACGTTTTAGCCAAATTTACAAAGTTTTGTATGGAGGCGTCATGTTTAATAGTGTCTTGTGAGGGGCACAAATATGGTGGCCAGAAACCAATAGACATCTGTCTTTGAGTTTTCATACAAAAGCGTGAAATATACAACACTTGAGGACTTCATTAAGATTAAAGTAATATTAATTATTCAGAGACAAGGAGTGTTTAGATGACAAAATCTCCAAAAATTGTTAACTTTTTTAACCCACATGGTAGCTTTCTTGGTCACCAGCTAAATTTTGCATTATGGAAAAGCTTGGAAACTCAAGTGTCCTATTTCATAAAATGAAGAACACTTTCGAACCAAAAATTTTTAAAAAAGGTGTTTAGCTGCGGTAATATCTCACGAAAGTAGAAACTCAGAAGAATTGATGGTTCCTTAATTGAATTTTGGTGACTTCATGTGAAAACCAAGAATATCCTTGCCTAGTTCCTAGGCCTCATTATTTCCATATGGTCAATGCATTTCCAGTCACGTGGTCCACCTGTTTACCTCAGATACATCATCCAAAGGGAGGATTGACCGAGAAGGCCTTAAAAAATGTAAACAGGGAGCAGGCAAACTATGTCCTATAGCCTTAGGTGTCTAGGGTCCTTCTTAAGTTCTTAGCTGTTCCCACTAAACAAGCTTTCTGGAGCAATGCAATGATCCCAGGTGTTCCCATCTTGCTGATCTACATCCTTAGGAGCTTACTCACAGTCCCAAGAGCTCTAATTACAATAGGGATTTCAGATCTTCTGCTCTTTTTTTAAGTCCTTATAGTGGTCGATCTTTTGCTAATCTTTTTCTGCTACCTGTGCATTTATTGGACAGTCATACTTCAATACTCTTTTGGGTTATGTGTTATCTGTGGCATTCTGAGGAGCAGTTGTTATCAAAGTTATGGACCAAAAGAGACTACTCGTTAAGCACAGATGAAGTTATAAGGTTGACTGGTTCGCGTAACTGTGTATATATAAACACTTGGAGAGTTTGCCAGACACAAGTTCACAAGCCTTTGATTGGAAACAGTTTGCCAGACACTCTTCTCTCTCTTTGGGAAAATAAGACTCAGTCCCAAACTTTGACTTTGAGATAAGTAAGGGACTCATCCAGACTTTGAGATCAGGGAGGGCTTCATCCAGACTTTGAGATAAGGGAGGGACTTATCCAGACCTTGAGATAAGGGAAGGAATCATCCAGACCTTGAGATAAGGGAAGGAATCATCCAGACCTTGAGATAAGGGAAGGAATCATCCAGACTTTGAGATGAGGGTGGGACTTATCCAGACCTTGAGATAAGGGAGGGACTTATCCAGACTTTGAGATAAGGGAGGAACTCATACAGACCTTGAAATAAGAGAGGGACTTGTCCAGACCTTGAGATAATGGAGGGACTCATCCAACCTTTGGATAAGGGAGGGAGTCATCCAGACCTAGAGATAGTTGAGGGACTGATCCAGACCAAGAGATAAAGGAGAGACTGATCCAGACTTTGAGACAAGGGAGGGACTCACCCAGACCTTGACATAAAGGAGGGATTAATCCAGACTTTGAGATAAGGGAGGGACTCATTCAGACCTTAAAATAAGAGAGATACTGATCCAGACTTTGAGATAAGTGAAGGAATCATGCAGACCTTGAGATAAGGGAAGGAATCATCCAGACTTTGAGATAAGGGAAGGACTCATCCAGACCATGAGATAAGGGAAGGATTCATCCAGACCTTGAGATAAGGGAGGGACTGATCCAGACCTTGAGATAAGGGAAGGACTCATCCAGACCTTGACATAAAGGAAGGACTAATCCAGACTTTGAGACAAGGGAGGGACTAATCCAAACTTTGAGACAAGGGAGGGACTGATCCAAACCTTGAGATAAGGGAAGGACTAATCCAGACTTTGAGATAAGGGAGGGACTGGTCCAGACTTTGAGATAAGGGAGGGACTAATCCAAACTTTGAGACAAGGGAGGGACTGATCCGGACCTTGAGATAAGGGAAGGACTAATCCAGACTTTGAGATAAGGGAGGGACTGATCCAGACTTTGAGACAAGGGAGGGACTCATCCAGACCTTGAGATAAGGGAAGGATTCATCCAGACCTTGAGGTAAGGGAGGGACTGATCCAGACTTTGAGACAAGGGAGGGACTCATCCAGACCTTGACATAAAGGAAGGACTAATCCAGACTTTGAGACAAGGGAGGGACTGATCCAGACCTTGAGATTATGGAGAAACTAATCCAGACCTTAAGATAAGTGAGGGACTCATCCAGACTTTGAGACTAGGGAGGGACTCATCCAGACCTTGACATAAAGGAGGGACTAATCCAGACTTTGACATAAGGGAAGGAATTATCCGGACCTTGAGATAAGGAAAGGACTCATCCAAACCTTGAGATAATGGAGGGACTCATCCAACCTTAAGATAAGAGAGTGACTCATCCAGACCTAGAAATAGTGGAGGGACTGATCCAGACCAAGAGATAAGGGAGGGACTAATCCAGACTTTGAGATGAGGGAAGGAACCATCCAGACCTTGAGATAACGGAAGGACTCATCCAGACCTTGAGATAAGGGAAGGACTCATCCAGACCTTGAGATAAGGGAAGGACTCATCCAGACCTTGATGAGATAAGGGAAGGACTCATCCAGACCTTGATGAGATAAGGGAGGGACTCATCCAGACCTCGCGATAAGGGAGGGATTCATCCAGACCTTGAGATAAGGGAGGGATTCATACAGACCTTGCGATAAGGGAGGGACTCATCCAGACCTTGCGATAAGGGAGGGATTCATACAGACCTTTAGATAAGGGAGGGACTCATCCAGACCTTTAGATAAGGGAGGGACTCATCCAGACCTTGAGATAAGGGAAGGACTCATCCAGACCTTGAGATAAAGGAAGGAATCATCCAGACCTTGATGAGATAAGGGAAGGACTCATCCAGACTTTGAGATGAGGGTGGGACTTATCCAGACCTTGAGATAAGGGAGGGACTTATCCAGACCTTGATGAGATAAGGGAAGGACTCATCCAGACCTTGATGAAATAAGGGAAGGACTCATCCAGACCTTGATGAGATAAGGGAGGAACTCATCCAGACCTCGCGATAAGGGAGGGATTCATCCAGACCTTGAGATAAGGGAGGGATTCATACAGACCTTGCGATAAGGGACGGACTCATCCAGACCTTTAGATAAGGGAGGGACTCATCCAGACCTTGAGATAAGGGAGGGACTCATCCAGACCTTAAGATAAGGGAGGGACTCATCCAGACCGATAGATAGGGGAGGGACTTTGTGCTGACGTAGGTTTTTTTTGTTACGTTTTTTTAGATTCTCTTCAATTTGATGTTTCCATATGGGGCAGAACAATTGAAGCGTCCATATTATTTACATCTGTTCACGCATTTGGGTTTGGCTTTAAGGTTTAAATTTTTTTTGTTTTGGAAGATGTTATCCGCCCAGAATGGGCAGTAAAAGCCGGCAAGGGTGACGAAGAGTGGCCTGGTCCTAATCCCAAAGGCAAAGTCGTTAGATTTTGCTCTCGTTACGAGGCCGGTAGGTACTCGCGGGTTTCCCTTCCTCAAAACCAGTATTTCCATCTGCAAGTTAGAACAAAGGCAAGCACACTAAGATCCACTCTATAAATAATGGAATCTAGGGGCGACCACATCTTATTCATACAAGTCTTCAGACTCATGCTGTTCATTAACACACGCGACCTATCCCAGCACAGACTGACTAAAGTATATTTCAGCTGATGAAGGCTACACTGCGGAGTTTTTTAGACTTTGCGTTTAATTCTATTTGTAAAGATTTTCTTCTGAGGGCATATTTCGATTTATTTACACCGCAATTTGGGAGGATTGGTCGATTTGCATGAAAGAGCCCTAAATTTGATTCTTAAAAAAAAAATTGTCAGAGCTACCTACAAACTAACGCACTTGCTGCATGCATGGTTGTGGCGTAAAATCTTCATACAGTATTTGAGTTGCTTTATTTTACCAACAAAGCTAGCCGCTGTAGAACAATGATGAACTCGAAATTCTTCATACACTATTGAATTTCTGGTTGATTCTGCACCTAGCGTGGGCGATTAGTTGGCGCTAGAGTACTCACACCTGTCTCTAAACATCGGCTCAATTTTTTTTTTACAGGCCCAGCGGAACATGATAGAGTCAACAGGCATTCAAACTCAAAAGTCCCTCATACATCTGTTGCGTACGAGTAAGTTTTGCACTTGAAGTTGACGTGTTATTCTAGAGTAAGCATATATCTCTGGGCATGAAATAAATTGCTTAAGTTTTACTGCCCTCGGCTCTGGATTTGTTGGGATTTTCTTAATTAAAGTTATTAATAAGGCTTTTAAACTTTGAAAAGAGCACTTTTCCGGTAGTTTTCCCTGATAAATTGTCCTTTGATAGTTGCCTTGTGGGTCGGCATTGCCATGAATTATTTTAATTCGAGGAAGACAGGATTAAAACTTTTAAAGTCCTCATTCCTTAACTTACTTCGCAGTCGCGCGGGTCGTACATTTGTCTCTTAAGTCAAAACTTTAACATTGTTCACTCTATAAGACTGAGAAGTTCGTTTTGAGAGCAAGTCGCGCTAAATTAAAAATATGCCTCATAATTGTTCTTCGTATGATTAGCATTCCCTTCTAAACATTAGTCATTGAACGGAAGTACGGAATGAATGAGATTCGCTTTTCAAAAGCCCCCTTTTCTTGTTTTTACCGTTTAATGGATCATTACTCAGGATAATTGATCATTAATCACAAACGCGTTGTTGCGATGTTGATCTTCCGCGAACGTTCGCGGTTTGTTTTATAGCTGCGACGATAAAGTTCCAGTTTCGAAAGTGCACGTGCCTTTTAGAATCATCCAATCATTTGTGTTTTGTAGTGCGGTTTCTACGAACGTTCAGTGGGCGTATGCAAAATATGGACGGCTCTTCAGTAGTTCTTCATTAATCATCAGCTTTTTGTTGAGACGTTGATCCTTCTTGAAAGTTCGCAGTTTTTCTTTTTTTCTAACCAAGATGAAGTTCCAGTTTCGAAACTGCACGTGCCCTCTAAAATCATCCAATCATTTTTGCTTTGCAATGCTGTTTGTGCGAACTCTCAGTGGGCGTATGCAACTTTGAACCTCTTCGGTAAACCGGGTTTGCTTTGTTTTAGTTTCCGACCATCTTGCCTTACCATTTCCTTTATAGAAACTGCAATATTTTCTGTTGGCGAAGCCAAGGTTTTCGGGTCTCTTCGACGGGTATTTTAACTGCCGGCCTGAACTTTTCCCATATCAATAGGCTCTCCCATACTGTTACCAGGTCGACAACTATTTAAAAATGGCATGCGTTCCTGTTAAAGAAGAGCAGGTTAAGTGTCATCGTTGTGGTCTTTATTAACTTTCCCGTCAAAAAAATAATTTCTGTGGATATTGGTGAAGTATAAATGAAAAAATCTTAAAGCCTACAATAAAGAAAAATTGGCAAGTTGTTAAAATTTCCATGACTTTCGTGCAGGCCATCACGTACAAATCATTCATCCAGCTTGAACCCCTTTCCTATGCTATGAACTTACGACAAAACAGTTTGAAGAGGCCCTCACGTGCTTCCACCAGGGGTCTTACGGGAGTGAAATTTAAGTTCAAGTTCATTTTATTCAAGTTGCCGTAAATTATTTTAATCATAAGCAAATGATTAAGGAACTTATAATATGAGAGAGCGTTTACTATGAAATCATTGGTACTTGTTAATGTAGAAACGCGTAGTGGCCAAAGAAGTAAAGAGCTTTCAAGATGGCTATTACCACAACAGCCACAATTCAATTACCAAAGAGAGTTATGTTAAGTTCATCCGGTCCAGGGCTGTGCTTTAGCAGAGCCCAGTGGCCCCTGAAGCCTATCTTTGGCGACAAGAAAATCTTACTTTTTTCATACAAATCCTATGCTGTAATCCCGGTCATAATAATTGTTAAAACGCTTGCTGATTTTCGGCCTCCTTCCCTTTCAATGTTGACTTTCAGGAGGTATATGCTTAAGTAAACCCGTCAAACCAATACTTGGGGGGAAGAGAGGGGAGCCTCACGTGTGCCTATACAACATAGTCGAGTCTCCTGTTTTTTTCTTTCTTTTTATTTTTTCCAGAAGTGTTTCAAGGAATTATGACAGTGATTGTGGGCACCCCAGAACAGTTTCAGAGCACTGGACCCCCTTCAATTTTTCTTAGAGCACAACCTTGCGGTCTCTTTAAGTTTGTATCAGTTAATGCCAAATAATGACGAAGTTGGCAGTCTAAAATTGAAATCTTTCGATATTTTCTGTTTTAGGTCAGAATTCAGTTACTCTGAGACATGTTTAGCATCATAGACAGAAACCTTAAACTGTGCCGTATTCATGTTGAATATCGGATCTTGAAACTTAAACATCGCTTAATGGTCGCCTGTACCTGTACTGAGCGCACATGAAATTAAAAATAACACACCAAAAATAGCTTACAGATGCAATTATTTTAAGGGACAGTGTCACAATTTTATTGCCCATTCTTGAAATTCTAACAGAAGTGCCGGCTTTTTTCGATATCAATTCGCTAATGGTGCCCTTGTCGGTCGGCCCTTTTTGGGTGCGCGAGGTCCCGAGTTCGATCCCCAGTGACTTCTCCTTTCTCGTGTGGTTTTAACTAGCTTCAGAACTTCTGAACTAGCTTTAAATACCCTCAAAACGGAGCACTGATGGAGAGGGGGATAGGGAGGAAGTAAAATGAGCGCACCATCGACCTCAAGTTTATCAGTTAAATTACCGTCACAAGTTATCGACTTAAAATATTACTTCTATAACAGTTGTGAAAAGGTGTAGTTGATCCCCTAGGTGCAGTTTGGAAACAGAAAAGTATGAAGGGGTTATATTCAAAGGAAACTGTGTAACATCGATGGGGAAGTGATTCACTACTGAGTTGATTAATTCAGTTCACTTCCAATCTTTTTATGGACAAGGAAAATTGACTTTGTCAAGTCAGTTCAATGATAAGCTACTTTTTGCAGGAAAAAAGTGGATAAGGTCAGGAACCCATATTGATGAAAAAAAATAAATAAAAAAATTCGAAAATTATTCTTCACTGCGTTGGTCTTTGTCCACTTTGCATGAAGTGAATTTACTTCGATATTTCAAAGCCTTTGAGTTTGTTCTACGATAAGCCATTGAAGACAGTTACACGGAAACTTGGGAGACTCGTGATCATATCCCTTTGTTGCTTATATTGTGGTTATCCGGCGAAAATTCCCGAATGAGTCATCCTATCACAATACCAAGCAAACCGCCCTCACCCTAGTAATCTATAAAATTTGCCCTTCTCTGTATTATAACTTTCAATTAAGTCGCACGAATTTTTTCTCTTTGGAATTGAAAAAATGTAATTAACGTGCAAAGACCCGAAGTTTTGTTCAAAGTTTTCCTTTCTGGTAAATTCTGGTCGTTCTTTTACTTTACTTGACGTCAATTAAGTTAAATAATTTCTATGGTACTTTATTGCAATGTTGTAACGGTTAGTTAGTTAGGTAAGATTCCCTGCGGGCTTTAATGCTACGAAAACAAAGCAGGTTCATGGTTTTGAAACATTGCTATGTGTCATTTCGACGTTCAAAGGCTCCGCTGCGGAAGTTATGGCCGTGTTTCAGACCTTTAGACAGTAGACGTAAGGGCGTTATGGATGAAGGAATAGTTTAACTATTCATTACTTACGTTTCATGCAAATGATATTGCAAGAAGTATGTCGATATTGAGAAACATGGCAATGACGTTACTGTACTTTAACGTAATCTTTAATAACTGGGATTATCTAGATATTAACTTTGTCACGATCTTCGTTTAGTGTGCTTGAATCTAGCATAGATGTGATTCAAGTTACTGTCTCACCGACCTAACCACGAGAAATCACTACAAAACATCCTTTTGATTTTCCTTGTATTCATTCGCATGAGGCTCATGAAACTCCATTCATAAATGTTTTTTGTGTTCCTTTTTTTCTGTTTAATTGAGCTATAAGTAAAACCAATTTTAGCAATCATTTTTCGATTTTATGTTTTTTAGTATTTTTTTGAAATTATGTGTACTAGTAATTCAGGCTCGCACGTCTATTAGTTGTAATAAACATTCCGAAGGGTCACAATTTCTTGTCAAAATAAAGTGTTACAATACTGAGGTACAATTATACAATATTGAACGCATAAGAGAATTTATCGGCGAGTTAACAGAATTTAATAAATCGAGAACATAGCTGTAGAACGGCTTTCCGATCCCTGGCTAGAGAGTTGGCTAGCAACCCTGATAATTTTTTAGAGAGTTGGCTAGCAACGCTGATAATCACTTTCGTCGTAAATCCTGAATCTCAGAAAAACAATACAATATGAAAAGTGCTACACAAGAGGTTTCATTTGAATGGTCACACTGAGATTTTATCCACAGATACAGCGACAAGTCTATGACTGGCAACTACTGATGAGTTGAAATAAACAAAAATGGGGCTCTTTTATTTGTGTTAGTGACTGCGACTTATAGATCTGTTAGTATCGTTTGAAAGTTAGACTTTGAGGGTTACATGATCTTCAATAGGTGGGGTTTTTATGAGAATCAGTTTTAATAACCCCTTTTGACTGTTAATACAGTATAATATGAGCCGTTGTTACCATAGTAACCAAGCCTGGGGCGTTGATTTCACTTCAATCTCTCTTGAGCTTAAGACGAGTAATATAAATGAAGATAAACAAGTTAGAACATTTCTAGGAAATAAAGTACACAATATCAGGATTTTAACATCTTAAAAGACTAAATTTTTTTCTTATTTTCGTCGTTGGTACTCCAAGTTGATCTCCTTCAACTTGATGGTGTTTCTAACTTCTAGTAAACTAACAGTTTGAATTCCAATTTCCAACATAAGTAGGTACTGGTAGGAGAATTGTGTCTGAAAATATCGTAACATCAGCCAATTCAGTTCGCGTGACTCTCAATAAGCGGGCTGGGTTCACCCTCTTGTCTTAGCCTGTTCACAGACCCTCTATTTTCTCGTCAAAGTCCGTCGAGCGCGCGTGATAAAATATAAACCGCGGGGGATTTATTGACCGCCAGCGCAAGGGGGTAGCGCTCGAAAAGAACGAAAAGAAAAATAAAACAACGTCCGTGTACAGGCTACCTTGTCTTGGCTCTTTGTTTTGAAATTACTACAATTATGGAGGCGTGACACTAAGGAAGAAGTAGAAGGTTTATAAAAGGCGCTTTGGTGTATGGAACGTCGCCACTCGAATTTACTAGTTTTAAAATGAACCTACTTGAGGGATTATCTTCGTTCCTCAACACGTTTTTGTAGACAAGCACGAATGATTAAGAGGGGTGTCATTTAAAAGGGTAACCGAGTGCCCCCTTATCCGTAATAGAGGGAAATTACACCTTCAGTGTGGCCGGAGCGATTATTTTCAGTGTATGAGTGGAATGATTATCTTGGATAAGACGTTCGCGTTTGGTGCATTCCTAGCACTCGTTTGAACACGTAGTCTCCTGTTTGCTTTGATATTTTCTGAAAATGTAGAACGATCAACACAGCGTTTCCGTCAAAACAACTTGGAACATAACTTTTGCAATTTTAGGACTGATATCAGGAACTGTTGTCTTGAACTATAAGTACAATATTCGGTACAGTACTGTCAAACTACGTTCCTGCGCCCGCTTAACATCAGTGTCACCTGCACCGAACACCTCCTTTTGCATGACTGTCCTCTGAGCTATGCATAAGCATGTCAGAGACAGGAAAGAGAAAAAGTTCAATTAACTGTCTTGAATTCCCAAAGTGGTACTCGAACTCGAACTTTTACCCGCAGTCCAAGTTAATTTTAAGTTTAACCGTGATAAATGGTTAAAAAATATACCATGTGGTGAGAGTTGGCTAGTTAAGTATACTTGAATCTTGAAACTTCCGCCGAACTCCTTACCACTACCACTGCTATTAATAATAGCGGGATCCTTATACGCTAACTATATCAAATACCGCGGAGAAATAGTCGTGTTAAACTTCTCAAAAGGAAACTTGCTTAACCTTTCGCAGTTAAGGCGGTTACAAAGAAATTCCGAAGTTCGTAGCAGCCCTCATGTACCGTTGACTCCCACGTGTATGATCTCACGTCCGTCTGTTGCCAAAGGAAAACAAAGGTGTGTCTCGCGTCATGCACACGTATTCGTCTCTGTGGATATCTATTTCCACTAACGAATTCAACTGACTCATGATACGTGACTTTTCTTTCCTAAAATCCTATACACTGATGGGTTGGCTCTAAGTGTAATAAACGGCAAGCAAATTGATTTTCATGAATATGACTAAAACCAAGAGGCAGCCGATCGAAACAACCATCTAGCCAATGTGAACATGCAACGTCGAGTCGACTTCCCTCTCTTAACGAGTGCACGGTTTTTTGTTGTGAAATCTTGAGCTGCTCTAATTTTTCGCCATATTTCTACCTTTCTTTTTCCGACTGTGAATTAAAAGAATATAGTGTCTCAGTCTTTACAGGCGACTTTAACAAAAGTTCTTTTTCTCTACGGCCAAGGAAAAAGGGAACGACACTGATGAAAGTCATGCCAGCTGTATCTTTTAGGTCAATATTTGAAAAGTGTGTTTTGTTTTCTTGATTTTAGGTCGGTAAATATCTAGTTTCCTGATTTCAAAACCCACTTCTGCTTCCAAACTTGCATTATCTAACCTACGGAAACCACACAACAGTTGTAGATCATTACGTGTTTTAATTTTAGCAACGAGATGTCGGTAATCACGAACCGTTCAACCAAACCAAACCGTGAAGCAAAACTGCTTCACCTCTTACGTTAAAGAACGACAATACATAAGCTTGAACCTCTCTTTGCAATAACTAAAAATTCCTAGTTAGTAAGGACAGAACAAAGAACTGAACGGGTCAACTTTAAAGCACGTTAACTACAGTGTTAGCCCGAATGCCGTGACGAACACACAAAGGACGACTTTTGCCCCCAATTTAAATTAACTAATGGAATAGGACCCCGATTATAATCTTTTTATAGCAAACCGTTCTCCAGTCTCTTATAGCACGTGAGATGGCGGAAAGTCAGTTAGCCAGAGCTTTGTTTTAAAGAATAAAAGACCTGCTAAAAATGGGCTATTTAGGTTTTATTTATTTCTGTCTTATTCAATAAAGTGCAAATGAAACGTTTTTCTGCAATCCTGCATCTTGGTAATTACTAAAAACTCGAGAGTAATTTCCCAGAAAATTCCCAGCGCTTCACTCATCAGATCATTTTTATTGGATTGCAACATGCGTTTATATTTCAGAAGGAATGAATGCCTGATTCTGGGTCCGGGAAGGGCTCTTGTTTTCATGAGGGTGGAGAGGGGAGATAGTGACCTTTCTCACCCACTCTCTGTTATTCTAACACATCTCCAATTATAGTGGAAACCCCCCCCCCCCTCCACCAAAAGTTTCGAGTTGGATCGCGAGCTGTATATAATGCTCCCTCCACCCACCTACCCCCCCCCCCCCCTCCTCGAAGGGGGATGCTCATAGGCAAACGTTGTAGAATCCGACAAAATTAACCGCAGTGATGTTTTACCACAGATGTTGTGTCTCCTCAAAATACGCAACTGGCAGTTTTCCGATCGGGTCTTTTCCACATCTCAATTCATAAAACCCCTCACTGTTTTAAAGAGCTCCAGCTACCGTTCTCTGACTGGAGGAACATCTCCACGTACGCATACCGCTTTTAGGGAGTGCCCCCGGAGATCGTTGAAGTGAATTAAAAGCCGGAAACTCTACAAGATAAGCAAAAAATTCCTCAGCGTTGGTCAGTCGACTAGAAATGTTAGGGTTCGTTGAAAAGAAAATCATTTTCGAACTTCCCAATGAAAAAGCAGACCGTGCACTTTACTGTAAACTAAATTCCCGCTATTTTCTGGGAAACTCCAATTCAACCTGCCTTCCAGGAGAGGATACCGGCCATCTTCTTGATGTTCGTCTCGCCTTGTCTTTAGGATAACCGTTAGAAATGTCTTTTCTTTGAGCGTTTTATAATCAGTGTCATGTTTCGCTCTCTTGGTTAAACAAAAATGAAGAACACCTCGGAGATAAATTGAAGGGGAGATTTGATTTCACAACAGCATTTCCGGATTTTTGATAATTTCTGTTACAATGCTAATTCTGTTTGACAGCCATGCATACCGTTCACATGCCTGCCCATCGTGTTTCGCCATCCGTAAATGTTCGGTGCATTGCTCGTTGTAACACTGCTTTTGTAAAGAAACTAACGGAGTTCAAGGATAAATTTTCCATCTCCTACGTTCTTTTGTGGCCTGAACATTTTTTATATTCAGTTATCTGGGATCAGGACAGTGTAAGAAAGCTTCTTGCCTTCTTGATTTCCACTTTATCCGCGTCAGGGGGGAGCGGACATCTTGTGAAGTTACTGAGAAATTGGAATTAACATTTAGTCCTACTTAAGCCTAGCCCTTCAATCTAATTCGCACTCTTTTTTAGGTGAACTTAACTGAACTACAAATCTAAACATTTAAAAGGGTAGAAAAGCAGGACTCACAAAGTCCTACTTGTCGTAATGGAAAACATTTCAGACTTTATTTTCTTCCGTATTACAGCCTTATGTGATTCTTTTTATATAATTAAACTGACCAAACCGATGCGAACATGTTCCTTTTTTGCGTAAAAACTTCACCAGACTCTTCAGGATGCAAAGAAACTTTTCCGCTTCAGAACTGATGAGTTTATTTTTTTTGACTGAGTTAGTATATGTAAACATTTTGTTTCTCACGTTCTGTTCTTTGTGGACTCGAGAGTGCGGCGAGGTCTTGGCACAAAACGCTGAGAAATATCACACAAAAGCCTGAAAAGATAAAAACTAATTAGCGGCTTTAAAAAGAAATGCCTTTTATGCCCTTTTATCTATTTCATGGGTGTTAAGTGCTTTTTTAATTTCACCTTCATAAAGGGCCAACCCGTGAGAACATCCTTTTCAATATGTAAACCGGCAACGAAGTGGATTGGCGTATCAGACTACATTAGAATCTTTTAAGTAAAAGTTGTTCTCTTGGCATACAGACGGCGGAAAAACCGCGAATGACGACAAGATAACAACACAAAAATTTAAACATTTCAAAGTAACTTTCATCGTATATCCTTATCGTCGAAGTTTGTATCGCAATCCGGACTTTTGCTTTTAGGCCCTGGCTGTTTTAAGAGAAAATAGTTAACCAGACCGCACAAAATTTTATCTTTACGTAGATTTTTGTTTGGTTTAGAGCGGAGCAGGAAATTGTTGTGTAAAGAATTCATCGATGAGATATGGCAAAAAGAAAAAAAAATTGCGATAACGAATTTTAATTGGTCCGGCGATGTTTTGTTTCAGTCTGTTGACTGTTGAAAACAAGTACCTTTACTCGTTAGAAAATGAACTGAATTCGTGTTTCCTGACGGGTAACAAAGGCTAAAAGCTTCATTTATACATAAACTGATGGAACAACAAATTGCAAACAACAAGTTGAAGTGTGAGAAAAATCATCCACCAATTACAAGCTTCCTTGCAGTGTAGTCAAAACCAGCACGTGATTTAAATAATTATCGAGAATTTTTTTAATGTTTTAAGAAAAACATTCAAGACTATAACATTCATCTACGCTATCGCAGAATTCTAAATTCGAAGCTGCTCCATAAGTCTGTTAATGGTTTTTTTAATACGCTTGTAAAAATAATTTTGATGTCTAACCATGATACTTTGAGCACGTCCGGTGTATCCGCCATCTTGGCGCCTATGCCGTCGATACTTTCCTGCAAGTTGTAACTGACTTTCTTTTCTGTAAACCACTAAATGTAAAATTGTAACCGCTTTTGAGGAGGGGCCTGGTTAATCGACAGGAAACGCTTTAACAAAATCAAAGCTATTATCTACCTCGCTTTGCCAGCTCAACGCAAGATGAATCAATAGATTTTTAACTTGACAATGTATTCATGTAAACTTTCCACATAAGACATATCAACCGTAATCTAAACAACTATCAAGTACCCCGTCACATGTTGCCGTCTCTTTTCAAGTGCATAAATGAACAGAGTTGATATTAAAAAACCTGACTCTTGCGACCCGAAATTAATGAGAAATTTAAACGCTGAAAATCTAGACGTGGATCAACTGTAAGAAAACAAAAACAAATTTTAAAGATTGATTGATTAACCGTGGGTAGTCCTGGATAGAAAAACAGTAAAGAAAACATTTAAAATGTTGACTTTGTCGGATCACAAGACGCCTTCCGTTTTATTGCCATTCATTTTAGTTAATCTGAACTCGGTTGACAGAGCGCGCGATTCGTGCGATTCGTGTCGATGAAAAAACAAATCTGCTAGTCCCCAGAGGGTGATCAAGTTGATTTGTGGTTCGTGACAAAGGCAGCCAATCAGAGATAATACAGCGGACAAGGAGCTCAAAAAGCCTCTTGTCATTTGTCATCAGTGACTGGGTGTGAACTTCCGTTTTGAGTGGGTTTCTTTTGTGTCTTGTTTATGTAGGACGCCATTTGCATGTTAATCTTTCACAACGGGAAATTAAACTTAAAGGCTGCGCTACCTTTGTTTTGGGCAACAACGGTTGAAATTAAGAATGCTTTGACTCTTTCCCCAGCATCCTGATCGATTTTGACTCGCTACTGAGTCGATCTTAACTCATGTATCAGCGTTTAATGATTATTTCAAGAGTTTGAAGCCACTGCCTACGTCAATCGGTAATCGTTCTCTCGTAGAACCGGAACTAAGTCCCCCCATAGCATACCATCATTTCCGTTAAAACAAGTTTATCACTTGAGGGATTTTAAAGCTTGAATTACAATAGAGAATAATCGACCTCGGCTAAATATAAATTGCTCAAAACAACGGCCTACAAAGGAGTGAGAACGTAAGTATTTTGGTTGCGAAGGAAGGAATTTTCCATTCATCAGAGTGCCCCTCAAAGTTAATTTGTTACACCACGGGTCGTGTTCCACCCGCGAATAAGTCAGTGTGTTAGGGCCGTGGGGTAATAAAGCCAGGATTGCACCAAGAAATTTATGCTCAACTCGTCGAGTATATTTTACGTCAAGTGAAAGCATTCATGCGGTGGGGAAGCCGTCGATCTATTGCATGCTGTCGTAAATTATTGTTACCAGGAGCTTTGGTCATTTTCGTAGGAAATTCGCGGGAAAATACTTCCCTGTGGATTTGGGACTTTTGGCAGATTTGATTAGAGGAAACATTAAAATTTCCCAAGCTGGCAATCGGAAGTGCCACGCAAGCTAAGGCCTGCCTATTATAATACAGTCACGGCGACCGGCGCGTTCAGTTTGAATTGAGTAACAACATTGACCGGTCAACACTGACACAACAAATGATCACCGCTGTATGGCAGGATAATTTTTTTCTACTCAACTGACTGACTTTTAGTTCATCTTCATGAGACGCAAAGAATTAAGGAACATAATGCAAGGAACAAATGATAGGAACCAGTTCACTTTGGTTGAAAAGTTACCGCGTTTCACATCGAATTTCTCTGCACCCATCACAGAGGAGAGTGATGCGGACGATTATTATCCATTCGTTATTGGACATGGGCCGACCTTCAAAGTTATCGACCCTAAAGTGTACAAACAACTACGGCGACATAATATTCAGCAAAAACCGACCAGTAAAGTAGCGGAATGTACGAGAAAACCGACGATCGTGAGTCACAAAACGCCCGCTACAACAAAGACAAAACTTTCAAGTTCTGATAGTGCGGACGATGGCGATGAATATTGTGAACTTTCGCCGCTTGCTAAAGCACCTCCTATAAAGTTGACTACGCTACGTTCATATTCTACTCCAGGAGAACTCAATCCTAAGCCAAGCTTGGGGAGAGTTTCCAGCTTCGATCGTAGACTGTATACCGATTGTTATTATTCAAAGACTAAAGCCTCTTTGGTTGAGAGTCAACCGAGCTCTCCGCAATCACGGCCTACAACAAGACTTGTTGACAATAGTAACTCGTTGAATAGAACTAACCAAGGGTCGCAGTGGACTAACGACAAACAGGAACCCCTCTTGTGTGGTGTAGAGGCAGACGAGCTCATAGACTATGCCAGTTGTATGTGTTGTGTAAAAGGAATCTTTTATCACTGTACGAAAGACAATTTTGACGAAGGACACCTGGCCGAGGAGCCGTGTTCTTGCGCCGGACCCGTAAGCTCTTGCGCGCCGAGATGGGGGTGTCTTGCACTTTTGTCATTGTTCATACCCTGTTTGTGGTGTTACTTACCAGCCAGGGGCTGTAAAAAGGCCGCAACCAGCTCGAGAAAAAAGAAAAAGACACAAAAAAGCTTTAAATTTAACTCCAAATAGTTGAGATTATTTAATTTGTCTAGGCAAGAACTTTTGACTTCATAAGTCAGAATTCGAAGTAATTTTTGTAAAATCCATCGCCATATGTTATGTGCGAGTTTTTATTAGAGTTTTAATCAAATGTTTTATTTGTATGAGGTGGGAAGTCTGCGAAACGTTAACAGGCTTTTAGGTTTTAATTAAGCAGGGAAGCGTTATCTCTTCTTTAGTGTTAAATGATGACAGACTTTTTGTTGCGTTTCATTGTGTTTATCGAAATCCATAAACCTGAAATCAGAGTTTGAAATTCTTTATTTACGCGATAGGATGACTGATAGATTAAGTTCTTGTGACTTTATACCAGACTATCAAATGCTCTTGCCATCTGTTTTTACTCCGGCAAATCTAATAAGCCTGTTTGTTTTTCGCTTCCATCCGAACCAAAACAAATGCATCATGCGAATATGCAGCAATGTAAAAAACAAATTGTTTAGTTAAATTATGACGCGCAGAAAGAGAATTATAATTTATGAAAGTTTTTAATCTTTGTATTTAAGTTTTGTCCTTTTTGACTATTGTATGCAACACAGGTTGTTACTTCAGATGATAAATATGCGGAACACTCTAAAAGGAACTGAATAAAATTGGGTGTTTCAGGATATGAGTTTTGCGTGGTAGTTTGGTTTTCGTAGTTTTCGAACATTCCTTCAGTTTCTTGCTGTTTGCGTCCTTCCGTTTTACATGTTCATCTTTATTGAATCGCGCGCTTTAGCCGCTTTAGCGAATTATTTGACAACCGTTCGTATTAGGCAATCACTTCCTGACGTTGTGAAAACCGCGTCAACCCATCGTGCCATAACCCGTTCATACCATTTCAAGTCTGTTTTGAGTGTTCACAAAAGACTTTCGAAGAGTTTTAACAGAGCAAGTCGACGATAGGACCGCTTTTCCCTTTAACAACAATGAACCCCTGTGACGTGATGAAACCCTTATCGCCCGCTCATTCAGTCGGAAACGGAAATGGGAGGTCTCTATCGAATTCGAAGCCTATGTTTCTTCTCATCCCGATCCCTCACTAGCCAGCTTGGTCACAGTACTTCCGCTTATCCTCCAAACGTCTTTAAAAACCTAAAATAGATCGCAATGGAATCAATATTTAACGACCACACGATGCTCATGTTCTCCTTTGTGTACAAAAAAAGGAACCAGTTACCAAAATCACGGTAATTGCTGACATACTGGCTTTAGGGCCACCATGTGGCTTTCCGCGGGCTTGGACTTTTGTTGTCCCAATTTTCAAGGCAGCATGAGTTCCGACAACTGACTGTTGGATATTAAAACGAGACAGATAATCCTTTCCCTTTGAAGGATTTTATTTGACGATAAGTGAACTAAGAAATCCGTCTCTTTGAAATATTGTTGATTTGTTTGAGACACGTAGATAATGACTGTCGAGTCACGCTTAGTGTAAAACATTTTGATACCTTGTTTTTGATAACTATTCTTACATGGCTACTAGTTTGCGGACCGTTTTTCAGTTGCGTGTCAGTTTGCTCTGAGATAAACCATTGGATAAACTAACGGAAGGAGAGACTTGTGTCACTTGTGAGGCTATTGAAAAATTGGTAGAAGGTTCTTTTTTGTCAATGGATTTTACTCTTTGTACAATATCAAGTATATAAATACCCATGCTTTTGTTTACTTTAGTTTAACATTGTAGCTCATATCAAAGCTATATCAAGAATCATGACTGTAAGCGTATCTTATATTTTTCTAATCAGATTTTACGTTTGTGGAATAAAAAAAGCAGTTTTCCAGTTTTAATCTTGACGTTTTGTGACTTGCCCCAAATGGTAATATGTTTGAGAAAAGAGAAGGGCAGATCACGCGAACCTTTTGGTCACAGGCCGAATAAACGGCTCCTCCCCTTATAAAATTTCTTTTAGAATTTGGTCTAATGTCTTTTACATCAGGAAAAAATCTTGAGCCTACATTTTTCAGGATTTTTAATACCTGATCCTTTATGTCACAAACAATTCTTGACAATCGGAATAAAGCAACTTTAATTGGTTTTAAAATAGTGTAATCACACTTATGACTTATAAGCTTCAAAAAAGGAAATGGCCAGAACATTTTTATTCTTTTTGCTTCACACCTTTTCTCCATGTGCTCTGATTAAGCGCTTCCGCAGTCTTTTAACCAATGATTATTTTGCAGCTTTAGTACCTGTTACTACGAGGAAAAGTTCTAATGAGTCTACCACTCTCATTCCGCGAGTTTTGTTACTTTTTCAAGAACTTTTGGCGTTCTTGAACAAAGCAGTGTCTTTGTTTTCAACCTTACGTTTTACTTCCGAGATACTTAGTAAGTTACTCATCCTCTGAGACCAGTGGCACGCCAATTCAGAGGGAATTATATGAACTGATTCACGGACGAAATTACGTATTGCTGGTGAAAATTTTAAGACTTCTCAGGATCCGCCAAGCTTGAGTATAGTGGTATCTTCTCCGTTCTGTAAACTCATGAATAGAGTCGTAATTAGGTAAATCAGATATTCAACCGCGGCACGACTTGCATAGTTGCGAAGAAGGGAACAATGATTTAAGGTACACTTGTCTTAAAAATTTGTCATGCTGTTCGGAACTGATCCTACCCCTGTAAATGCTGTAACTGTTTCAAGTTATTAATCCCACAAACCAGAACTGTCTTTTTTACATACTGACTACGTTATAACATTTCGTTTAGATTCACTACACATTAAGGAATATAAAAGAAGCTTTCAAACACTTTAAATTTGGTTTCCAACGTTAAAATGTTGGAAGGGATTACTTCTGTGAGACCGCCACCCATTTTGTCAAAGACGGTATGCTTCCTTGACAATTATCACACCAAGCATTTGAAAGGTACGTAGAGAGAGCCGAGGGCGTATCGCAAAAAAGCAAAACCCATAGAATCTGGTTGTGAAAATTGAAGCTACACTCATTGTCGAATCTGAAGGGAATTCTATCCCCGTTGTTAAAATCTATACTGCCAATTTCGAATTAATGTCCAAGCTGTTTGTAACTAAATTGATTTCTAGACATCTATATTCTCTGTTTTGGTTTTTTGTTTTCCCAAGTTGTTTTAGCTTCATCAGCAATTAATACGTGGTTTTTACAAGCAAACTGGATGTTTTTAACAATGTTTTCGTTTCTAAAGATAGCTTGGTTCTCTCGCGTCCGTTGTCTAGACAAATAATATTTAACGGAAAAAGCACATGAATACCACAGGATATCGCTAATCCACAAGCGAACTAGAGTTTTTATATTGGGCTGATATTAGGTGCAATTAATAGATTGGTTAAAACCATCTTGTCGCTGTAAGCGGAAGCTGGAACTTGACCTCTTCGATGTTCATTTAAAATTGGAAGGGAGTAACAATACAGTTTGTTTTGATAGAGCTTACATCAGTTTTATCGTTGTGTTCAGTGCATGTATAAATTAATTTCTAACGGGAGCAAATAGAGGGCAGTTGTGAACTGCACTGCAAAAACTGGAACAGGTGATTCTTAGGCGTGGAAAACGAGCGTGGGGGCGGGAAGGGGGGGCTCTAGTGGGTTAGTTCTATCACATTTGTAATATCAAAATGCATTTGTACACACATTTCTACCTGTGCGAATTGAAGTGAGAGGTTATGCGGTTAGCGCACAAATGTATAATGACAGGAAACCAGGCCGAAATACTGAGTGTGGCCTGTGTTGTTCGTATAGTTTTGATTAAAATAAATTGAGCCACGTTTTATGAAGCCGAAAAGGTAATCTTTTTTATCAGTTTTATTTTCAACGTGGCTGAACAGCTAATCACTTATAAGCAGATCTGAGCTCAAAGTTCCGCCTCTCCTTCGGTCCATCCTGTTTCAGCCTCTCAAAACCAGCACGCGCCAGTGATATAACGCTGCCGGCCGGGAAAGGGCGCTGGCTTGTTGTTTTGGCGCAAATGTTCCTGTCACGTCCAGCTTGCTGGGCTTCCTTCCATAGCCTGACTGACAGAACTGAGTCGTGCTATTACGGCTTCAGAGCTTTCAGCGAATCTGTGATCTGAGCATTTTTTCCTCTAAACTGTGGGATTAGTTAATGTAATACACACTAAAGTCAAACACCGTGAGCCTGAGAGCGGAATACTGTTGTGTTACCTTCGTGTATAGTAAATCTTAAGTAAATTGTTACAGTCTTCCGTTTCTAAGTCATGCTTAGCATATCGTTAAAAGACTTCGGTACAACTCGTTCTAAACCATCAAATCAGTTATTACGCGCCCAAGACTGAGAACACCATGGGTTTGAAGACGAATGATCTTGTGGTACCATCGCCAATTTCAGTTGTTTGTTCAAGTCTCTCTAGGTCTCAAAAGACTTCAGCGTAACATGAAACTATCAGCTATGACACGCCCAAGTCAAAGAACACTAGACTGCTTGAAGTCCGCCTTTTCTCTTAAATCCGTCTAGTTCTTATCTCATCCAGCGCGATTGCAAACCACGACGTTATTATTACAATAAGGGATTGAGACTTTTCTTCTCGGGCTTACGCCCTCGTTTCCCGCGGCTCGCGGCTTTGCCGCTCGCGTCCTTAGGTTTCGCGTGCAGTAACTTTGCAAAGAAAAATAAAAGACTCCTCGCAGTCTAAAGAACACCGTTGAAGACGAATGATGTTGTGTTACCAAAGTCAATGTCAGTTGTTAGTTGTCAGTTCTCCGTCTTAAAAATCTTTTTAAGACTTCAGCGCATCCCTGCATGATTTTAGTCTTTATTAGTTTTTCTCCGTTACTCCCAGTGCTGTCAGAGCCAGGAAAAAGTGCACCAGAGTGAAGGATATGATATCTTATTCATCTTTAATTTTTCCTCTTTGTTTTTCCCACATGTGAAATATACATTTCTTTATTTTTGGCGGTAACACAACAAGTATCAAAAGACCTTAATAGCCTTTACTTAATCATTTGTAAGTGAATAGGTTTGGTCAATAAAGTTCAGTTATACGAAAACTGAAATTTCCTACCAAGGTGAGTGTACCGCAGCTGCCGAGAAAATGTTTCTTGGAATTTTCCACGGGGGATAAATTTCGTTAAGGTCTATTTTCACCTTGAGACATATCCATTGAAAAGACACTTTCATTTTTCCATAGGTATTGTGTGAAGAACTAGTGTCTTGACTGACAAATAAGAAAATGTCGGTTTATTCATTATCTACCAGTCAAAATAAGTAAATTCCCACGTTTTATGAATAATAAAACCAAGCTCCTCTTTCCTGCCAGCCCCGAAGGAAACCGCGCCCCAAAATTAGAAATGAAACCACCTCTTAGTAAACATTTTTCATTTTACCGATCAGATTTAATGGCCGACTTGTTTTCCTGTGGGGTTTTGGGGGGTACATTATATAGGTACGTGCCGCGGGAAAGGGTATGGTTTATGAAGTGCTCAGTACTTAATAACTAGTAGGGCATCCGTTTTTGGTATTGTTGTCTTTTGTTAGGGTCGCTACAATCACAGGCCCTCAGCCTCTGTCATTTTAGTTATTTGGACTTAGCAAGAGTGTTAAACTGGAGTTTTCAGATCGTTTCAGATGCGGTTAGGATTTTAAATTGGAGTTTTCATTTGTAAATTGCGTATCGGCGCAAGAAAACAAAGACGCTTTCCTCTAGACTACAATGGAACAGACTTTTTCATTAGAGACACGCATATCGTCTTCTCCAAGCATCTTCAAGCGAAACCTTTTAAAATTCCTGCATTTTCCATCCCGCAGCTATCTTTTTTATATCGGGGATCGTTCAGCGTCAATTTTTCACACTCGTTTGAGTCTTAATTTTGGTGCCTTAAATTATCACCTTTTTCAGGAAACTTGCTGTCCTTCACCTGCCTGTGCGGCTCTTTGCGATGCATCTATATGTAAGACGTGAAACAATATTCCTGTATTACCCAAGTTTTGCTGTTCTGCGTGAAAAGTTTTTTGCCTCCGCTGTAGAATTACTTGGTAATAGATGGCGTTGTGCTTAAAATAAGAAAAAAATGGATTGGCTTTTAAACGGTATTTCTACTGCTGATTTTCAACTTAACGTTAGATTGTTTCAGCTTGTCCAGTCGTTTATTTCGCTATTAACTCGCTTCTGCATGTTAGTTGCTGTGTGTGTTTTATATATATATATATTTTTTCTTTTTATACTTTCGCTTTTTTTATGTATGTGTTCGATCGTGACGTGCATTTGTATTTTTGAAATATTGAATGTACACAGCGTAAGCTCGCTGTAGATGAGCCCCTTAGGCTCTTAGAGCTAATGTTGTAATAAGTATTGTTTATATAAAAAAAAAAGACTACAGTCGAACCTCCGGCAATATAACGAAACCTCTTTACAACGAAATCCTTGATATGATAGAACGAACGATTTTCTTTATCCCAGTAATAATAAATTTAAACATAAAAAAGAACTTCGATATCACGAAACCTCGTTATAGCTGGCGCGTAAATTTTGCCGTACCCTGGGCTCTTCGTGATATCGAGGATCCCCTGAATTGTCCGGTGGAAAATGAGGAGCTGCCAAAGCAACTGCCATTATAGATGTAAGTTATGATCGCCTAAATGCTTGGACCACTTTCGAGCGACTCTACAGCCACGTCCAAATCCGCTCATCAGTGCAAAAATGGGAGTTTTCTATTTCCTGCGTTCGATAAGGAATACCGTCAAGTTCGTTCTAATTTTCAGCAGCATTCAAATTTCGAGGTGTTAGCCTTTTTGTCCATTAGGTTCTTCAGCAATTCAAAACAAATTGTCCACCGAGTGCCTCTAGAGTTAAAAAATTCAAGAACTGAACAGGAGACCACCATACCTTGTATTATGAACGTTTAAGTTTTCTTCGTTATATTGTACCAACGAGAAGCAGCTCGAAACTTGAAGTCTCCTTAGTATTTATTTACTCTCAAAATAAAGTATCAATGCCTAATCACCAAGCCAAAGAACACTTCAGAGCAAGACCGTGATCATAAGTAAGAAATGTAGGAACGAGAATAGTCAGCAACAATCGTTAAAAGTATGTGTCGTAATTCTCAAGGGAAGTTTCGAGGGTCACCAATAGTTTTTTCGGGATCCAGGATTTCTCTTATTTGAAGCTCGGGATTCGGGATTTCCCGTATTTTAAATTCGGGATTGGGGATTGAAAGTATGCACGGGAGGTGGGACGCCAATAATAACCATCGGGATTACGGGATTGCCCGAAATTTTGGGTCGGGATCAAGGGATTGAAGAACGCTATTGCATGGGAACTCTCAGTTTCTGATCAGTGAAGACGTCTTTGTGACTTTCGTCAATTGTTCTTGTTTTATATCTTTGTGTACTCAACTTAATCTCTCAACATTTCTTTATTTCATTTCAGATTTATTTTACTTTTAAACACTGCAAGCACGCGCTTAGTGTTAACCCGGGGGAAGTACTCCCTACAACCTCTCGTCCCCAAAGCATTCTCAGTTTCAAATATGGAACGAGAAGACCCTCGGAACGTGGACCCTAAAGAAGTGGTCGCACTCCCTTTTTATGAACGTTCCGCGCGATAGGGTATGATTTTCAAGGTGCCCAGTCCTTGAATAGGGCTATCCTTAATCAGAAATGAAACTCAAAGATCGATGATAAACGTTATGATCTTATCCCAGTACATTTTGAAACAACTTGACTTTTCAGTGTTGATATACTGTAGTTGTTAAAAATATTTCCTCTCAGTATAGTTCTGGCCCTGAGGAAGGCTAATTTTGTTAGCCGAAATATTGGCCTATAATAGATCAGCCGTTTGCATTAGTGCCAGCCCTGCATTGAGTTTTGTTTTGAATCATCAGTAGGTTTACCCCCATATTATGTGCTTTATGAATGTCCATTTGGACAAAACAATAAAAAAGGTCTGTTCACCCAATTTTTCGCTATTGGCTTTCCGTTAAATAAGACATCATTTCAGTTGCATTTTGTCTCCCCATTACATAATAAAGTAAGGTTTTGAGAATCGTCGCGCGCTCATCTCCATAGATTGAAAAATATCCACGCTAGACACTGACCGAACCGAGTCTGCGTTCGAGTTTTCAGTTCGATTTCTGTTAAGGTATTTCAAGGCTGGCGAGGCAAAAATCGTAAAGTAAAACTCAAGTGATTAATTCTTGTGATTTCGAATTGAGCATTGAACAATGGAGTGCTTTGTTTTTCCGTTTCATGCCCAGGGGGGTACTCCCTTATATAAGCTATAAAGTTATGCCGGCCCATCGGGTACGGGTTTTTCGCCGTTTTGGTCTGAAAACAGGTATAGACTTTGCCCATTTTGGACTGGAATCGGGTATGGTTTTCGAAGGAACTACGGGAGATTATGAACGTATTTATCGTTTCAATTTCAAATGAGTAAGAAAGAAAGAGAAATATGCGAATTGGAAATGGATTTGAAGAATTTTTTTTATTTGCACGCTAATCTAAGTAATAATAACGTAATTTCTACGGGTATGGATTTTAGAGGTCTGGTCTGAAAACGGGTGTGGAAAATTACATTTTTGGGTCTGAAATAGGGTCATGCAGGATTTGGAGAACTGGACGGCACACCCCTACCAAGAATTCCCAGGAGTCCCCCCCCCCCCTCCCTTCCCCGGTTCAAGCTTCTAAGACTAGGAAATCGAGGAACGATGGCAAGATAAAGGCAACGGGTTAGTGATTTGATGAATAATGCACGGTTTTAACCGCTCGCCGTTCCCATAGTAAAGGACGAAAGGTTATCCCATACTGGCCTGCCATATCATCTTATTCCTTAGCTTTTTTAAGTTCAAGAGTGAAGTAATGTCTTCCGTTGTATTCCACATCATTTTGGAACCGATCAACGATGACGCTAATCTCCTAGGTCTAATCTACTTTAAGATTTCTTCTACATATTCCACGCCTAGAGAATTAGAAGGTAAGCAAGTTTTTTAAAAGTTTAAAACTTCGCGAACATGCTAGTTAATGGAGACTTTGATCCCCAAACTAATAGCTAAATTAAAAATGCAGGATCATTCCGCGTTGGTCAGATCAGATCAGGAAGGAAGTTCTAACAAGTTAAGGCTCCTCAAACACAAACAAACGTCTTTCAAGAGCCAATAATTATCTACCGTTAGACTCTTAGGTTGATCATTAGTGTGGATGCCGCTAATGACTTAGAAGACATATGGCGAAAAGTCACAATCAAAAAAACAATGCCTCATGCATGGACAAGCAACAAACAAAACTAACTACTTCGACAAAAAAGAGGAGTGGGCGTGGTTTCAACGGCCAAACCATTTGTTGGTTCCTTTTCTCGATCGATTTAAGATTGAATTGAAAGGTTGAGCTTTGTTTAGCTATAAACGTTTCTGTGTAATGCGCTGATGATTTTAGGAACATGACTTAAATTTTTGTTAAGCAAAACGTTGATAAGCCGTGTGATAAGCGATGACAAGACTAAATACCGCGGTGGTGCGCTCGTGTACAAACTATCCTTCGTTCAAACCGCAACTTTATTAAGAAAATTCGAGACGTTCAAGACGATTAGTCAAGTCAAATCCCCTACAAAAATATTATTACCTCTTGAAAAATATGTTTTTGTGTTTATAGATCGTGAAAGAGATCAATTTTGAGTGAAATCTGGTGCTGCACGCTCGACCGACAGTAGAAGCAGACTCAGCGTCGCCGCGGTAATTTTTTGTATTGTACGTGATCGGCACAGGAAGGAAGGGCTTAGTTTTATTGCTTTTCAAGCTCGGTATGCGGGAGACTTTAAATGTTATGGTTGGACTCTATTTTAGTCTATTATTGTCGGGGTTTTTAATCATTTCTAAACCTAAACTCGGATGGGATTCTCGCTTACGTTTTCCCGCTTGGTCACTGGTGACAATTAAAACTCTGCCTTTCCTATGGTTTTACGTGGGCGACGCATATGTAGCGCGCGCAATAGATCGGTTTGTTAAATCCTTTGAACAGGAAACACTAACACTGATTTAGGAGAGCTCCCGCGCACGCGAAGGAATATTTGACTCACAGACCTGGAGAAATGATGGCCCGAAGCTAGGCTGCACTTCCCACCACATACGCACCGCGTACCCAGCGTAGCGGGTATTTCACCATAATACCTGACCTTGCTTCAGTTTCAGGGTCTGAAAGGGGTGTCGCGTGACCGTGAATTGACCAGTAAACACAGCGTGAATCGGGAAAACTCATAAAATACAGTCGTGATTCGTGAGTTATATATTCACTGTGACGCGTGATCATCTAACATTGTAGTCCTTGACGATAAAATATATGTAAGTGTCGTGACGAGGGTTCGAAGTTATAAACAATGTAAAAGTAATAAAATTCATTGCCAGTCACTAGGTAGTCCTCAAACAAAAAGCAGAGAATCGCCACTTTGATCAACATACTCAGTATCGGGAGAAATGGTCGGACATTTACGTACGCATATGAATAAGACATTGTAGCGTATTTTTCAAGCATGAATGCACCAAGAAAGCTGGCATGATAATAGAGAAAACGGGTGTTTTTGGCGCAGCAGAGTGAGCTGATTCTTAAAGTTGAAGGATTAGTTTTTAAGGATTTAAAAGTTGAAGGATTGTTAGTGTAACCCGACTACTCCGCGATGAAGGGTACTGCCACACATTCATGGTAACCAATGCAATAGACTTCTGTTAAGCACTTTAGAATACAAATAAGCGATATGACAGACCTAGAAACTTTCATCGACTGTAAGTAAATGTCACGAGAACAATAGCCATTTCTCCCGATGTTTGTTTCCTCCCCATCAAGGGGTCATTCAAGACGAACTCTTGCCTACAGTAGCCAAGCAACCACTAAGAATCATTTATGGACATGATCAGTTCGTCACCTAATCACGTGACTCGTGAAATGACTCCAAAATAGCAACAACAACAAGAAGAACTTTGGTTCACCTGAAAAAGTTTACAAGTAACAAATCAAAGTAAACTGAAAAGGAAATATTTCACACATCCTGCAGTTAGCTTAAGCTAATCGAGGCGCAAGATGATGAATTAGAAGAAAAAAAAACATGAGACCGAAAATCTAGCCATAATAATATTATTGAGTGCGTCCGTTTGAGATGATCAGGGATCAGGATCAGTGATCCGAGATCACTCATGGTAGATCAAATGAGCCGATGAATCTACTCTGGACAAGGGGTCATCGGTTCATTTGATCTACCATGATCTGAGTGATCTCGGATCACTGATCCTGATCCTGATCATCTCAAAGGAAGGCATTCATAGAGAAGAAAATTTGATACCCTGCACAGCCCAATTATTAGCTAAGAATTGTTAAACTGAGTAAATACCTAAAATCTATTTTGTAGAGCCCGGGTGTTGTCTTTGAGCTTAAGTGTCGACTTCAACATAGTCGTCCCTATCCAAAAGACATGGGCGTAACCAGGATTTTTCAAAGGGGGGCCACAGCAGGGACACCATCCGGGAATCGCTGACTATATATGGTTTATACCGCTGCTCTCCCTCGTGTATCAGTGGGCTCAGTCCAATATTAACTAACGACAAGAGCCGTTGACGAAAATACTTTACAAAAAAACAAGTGGGCTTTTCAGCAAAAAAGTGGGCTTTTCAGCAATGGCTTTTACGGCCAAGATATTGTCATTGCGTTTTCGCCACCTGAATATTGTAGGTTGTTTGCTCAAAAGAAGGCGTAGCGAATTTTCCTCTTAAAAATGGGTTTTGAAGCATCCCTCTATTCAGGAGAGAGTGTATTTAGTACTGGTGAAGTTTTATTCATGGGGACACTTTGTGTTGTGTAACGTTCAACTTTTGCTGTGTCAGTATGTGCTGCTGGCCTCTCGGAACCCCTACCCCATTATAGGCAATTCTGTGGCCAATTATAGACCCCATAGCATCTCCCTGTTCAGGAGGAATTGGTTCCATACTTTTGGTCCAGTTCTTGAACACGAGCGTTTGAAAAGGTAATGTGATTCGTGATTGTACGGACATGGCGACCCAAACTATCTTCCAAGACTGGACGAACTTATCGACGATACCGAAAATGCTAAGCAACTGTTGAGAATGGAACACGAGGGCTTGAGCTCTCCTAAAAAGCCGGGAAGAAAAAAAGCGCAAGGTCAAGTGAAGAAGTGAGGATGATTGTGCAAACAATTTGAGGAATCGATGTGAAATTGAACATTCCAGAAATCTTTTGAAATGTATTTTGGTAAATGATGAAAAGCAGGCTGTAACTTTACATAATAGCGTTACATGAGAAGTACAGCGTGTCCACTTTATCGAGAGTCGAAACAATAAAATTGTCACTTTGGTACGAAGAAAGTGTCCGTAATTCCGTCATAGCGAGAGTCCGTAATAGCTGGAGTCATTTCCAGTCAAACCCGTGTAGCTTTTGCCGTGGATCTGGATTTTGTCCGTAATTGCGAGCGTCCGGAATAGCGGCGTGTCCGCAAGGAGAGAGTTGACTGTATGTCGTAGCCAATGCAAGTTTTTACGAATTATATTCTGCTGAAATATCACGTGCATTTCTATTTCAAAAAAAAGAACAAATTAATGACTTAATGACGTCTTTCAGGCTGAATCAAAAACTGTGGGCGGAAATTCAGGCCTGATTAATGTCGAAACCTCAAATTAGATTTTCTTTTTGAAAGAACCGAAAGCTCGCCGAGAGTTTTTACATTATTTGGCTGTGTATTTAGTAATGGTGAAGTTTTATTCATGGGGACACTTTGTGTTGTGTAACGTTCAACTTTTGCTGTGTCAGTATGTGCTGCTGGCCTCTCGGAACCCCTACCCCATTATAGACAATTCTGTGGCAAATTATGGACCCCATCTTAGTCACTTTTGGAAAATGTAATTTAGTACTTCGCCACTTCTGTTTATGCATCTACTTGGATCGCTTATAAAGCCTTTAACTAGGTCAGTCATAAAGAATTCATACATTTTTTTTCAAATTCCTAGATGCAAAAATTTTTATAACCCTAATTATATGAAATCCCGAAAATGTGCGACCTCATTCTAGTAACTCTTTTGAAAACGTAACCATCCCACTGTAGTCAATCCATTCATGAAAATGCGACTCTAACCAGCAGCACATCCCCGTTAGGCTTACGATGTACCCTCCCCGCGGTTCGTGCATTTCAATAACGTTCGATGCTATGTCTAACTCTTAAATGCTGCAATTCAGTAACATACTGTCTCTTACACTGTCAAAACACGAGTAACCCTGTGACATGGCAGTTAGTTTTCCTAGGCATTTTCCTTGAAATTTTCATAAAATTAAATACTTCGGTGGCGATCAAGATGTCGGTCATATTGAATGACGCCACAAGTCCAATAGGACCACCATTTGCCATCTTATATGGAGTTCTCATCACGCGCTATTGTTTATCTTTAGAACATGTTATCACATGGCCAAAATAGATTGGGGGGTGGGGGGCTCTTAGCTGCCTTCACATCACCCCCTTGTATATGGTGGTGGTATGGAGTAAAAGGAGGAAATAGGCCTTCATCACTCAGTGCTTCGCACTGAGCAGAGGAGCTTCTGCATCCAAGGGTTGGTTCGGATTTTATGATTTTATGATTCAACATTTGAATATTTGGCAAAATCCCCGCCGTTGATTTATTTTTTAATGCAATTTACAAATAGCCTGATATAGCCGTGTCAAGCCGTGTCACCCTTTCACGTAAACATGATGACACTTATTATTTTGAGACTAATGAATGGTCCTGCTGACAGGTAATAATTTAACTTTACTTTTGCTTTCCAGTGGCAAAGTAGCCGATTGATGCATAGGATCAAATCCTTTGTGGAATTACACAAACAGCCTGTTTTTGTTTTGTTTTTGTTTTTGTTTTTTTTTTTAAGCAAAAGTATTGATTAAAAGCAGCAACTGATTTGGGACGTGATCTTGATGAAGGGCCTAGCTCCTCAAACAGATTCCATCTTGTATCAATAAAAAACCCTTTAAGCCCCAAAATCCACATACCAATTCTCCAAACTGATCTCTATAAATTTCCTTAAAGGGGAAGTTGAGCGAATTTGATAAAAGATCAAAGCATTTTCTCTTTAGTAATCATTTCATTAATTCTCAAAACCTTATCTCTTGACAAGGTATGGATATAGTTAGGAGAAAATTGATCTTGGTCACCATTGGTGCTTAAAGGGATAACGAATCCACCCAAGATCCGATTCCAGCAGTGCTGCGGATGTCCGGCGCTCTTGAGGGAGGGCAGCATGGACCACCGAATTTTATCTGTGCAGCTGGTAATGCCACTGAATATCGTAAATTGTTATTGTATCCAAATTTCATTTCAAGCGAATTTGTGTTAGTTTCAGGTCAATACTACGCCGTCACTGACTCTTGTCACTTTCATTCCAGTATCTGGTTGCCTCTCTAGGGTGACCAAACTTTGACATTAGTGTAAGTCGTTGGTCTACGTGCTCAGTTGGCAAACCTTTTTAGCTGTCTTACGTCACTAGCTTCCAACTGGTTTATGGGACCAATTCTGTGAAAATAGTCCCCTAATAGCCCCAAGATTTGTTTACATCAAAAATGAGATTAACTGTTTTGCTTGACAGCACGTTTTCCATCTAACTAATGCCTTATCTAGTGAGTTAACTATATAGAAGCCTTTTTATACAGTTTTATACGAAAGGAGTGTTTTTCGTGGTTGATAAGTCAAAGAGAGCACAGATTTACTAATTTATGGTAGAATCGGTTGGCGGTCATACTCGTCAGAGAACTTGTGAATTACTGGGCCACCAACAAGGCGAGTAAAAAGCCTGAAGCATGGGGTAGTACAGTGAATCCGGAAAACACGTACGACGGATATAGACAGGGGCACCTAAAGAATGTCCTGCGGGTTAAAATAGTCACCTGGCTAAATAAGTAACTGTAACTGTTAGTTTTTGTTGTTTTATTAGTGCTGTTCTTGTTGCTGTAAGATTGTTTTCTCTTGACTGAATAATCTTCGTAAGCAATCATGCAGCAACGTGGAGAGCAAAGAAAGACTTTTTTGTATCACAGACAGCAAAGGGAAATAAAACCTCTGTTTGGCAAAGGTACAGCCTGCGTGATTGACTATGTTTGTTTACAACTTTTTATCTAAAGGGGGTCGTTTGACGTCAGTGCTTTGGAGAACGTGTGCTACTTTTCCTGTCATAATTAAAGCTAATCTTTAAATAACTTAATTTGTACATCTATTTTAGGGTAGTATTAAAAGACAAAGGAATGAAACGTATTTTTTCGGACGAATATTATCGCAAAGGCAAAGAGTTACGAGTTCAAAACGGGTAGAAATTAAACGGTATACTGATTTTTTCCTGGCTCAAAAAAATGTCAAGCATAAAGATTTAGGTTTAAACTGAATTAAGAGTGAAAAAGATGAGACAAAAATCAGTTTTGCAAGTAATTTTGCATGCATTGTTCTTCTAGAAGTAGTAAGGAAGCCGACTTTTAGCTATCAGACTTTGAGAAATTTCTGTTCAGTTTATTGTTTTGCCATAAGGATGTGCAAAAAACAAGGAACTCTAAATATTTAAAAAGTTAATGGTGAGGAAGCCCAGGGAAAGCCACCAGGCTTATAAGGAAAGGGATCTCTCACTTAAATTATTACAACGAAATATGAACAGCATTACGCACGCAAAAATCAATGGGAGAGCTACAGTAAATCTTAAACTGATATTAGATAATTGTAATGTAATTGTAATTATAATTGTAATTGTATGAATCATAGGTAGAAGTACAAAACACGCAAAATTATTAGCATGAATATTCTTTTTTAATTTTTGCAACTTTCCTGATTTGCCTTTACTGATTTCGACTCTACCATTTGACATTTAAACCACCAGTCGACCAGCGACACTTCCCTAAATGGGGAACGCGTGCTGCACTTGAAGATGATATGACTAATTATCTTAACCGATAAACAGCTTTCTGTGGAACTTGGATTCCTGATTCTAATCCAATCCTTAGTGGAATTCTGGATTCCTTGAGCTGTATTCTGTATTCCAAATCCCAAGATTACGGATTCCCCAGAAACAATTTTCTGAACTTGAAGTTGATGTTTTATGAAGTTTTTTGATCTTCATATTAAGTTACAATTTAAATTAAATTAAATTAAAACAAATATATACACAGAAACATCCAAGGAAGAAATTACGTAGAAGAAAGGAGAAGGAAGATAGATCTATATAAATGACACAAGAAGATGGACTGAACCAGTGGCGGATCCAGGGAAGGGGCCCGGGGGGGCCGGGACCCCCCTTTTTTTAGATATTTTTCGAGACCGCCCCCCGCCCCCCTTTTTCTAAGGGTCTGGATGACTGCCCCCCCCCTTCCCCCCCCCCCACCCCAAGTCCCTCCAGTCCTTATCTCAAGGTCTGGATCCAGCACTATGAAGTTATTACATTACAACGTTACAAAATATACAAACTTATTTTACATTTCTTGTCATCTTGCTTAGTTTATAAATTAAAGTAGGTGTGTCAACTTTCGATTCATTATCAAAATTTCACTCCTAGTGCGGAGCTCAATAACACACGTCTGCAAAGTACCAGAACATGCGCATCCATTGCTGGGTTTCGGATTCCACAATAGAAAATTTCCCGGATTCCCCTAAGAGGGGCGAAAATGGGGCAATAACGCGAAGCTGAGGAAATACTCTGAGGGATCCTCGGACTGACCCAGGGGCAGATAGAGGGGGATGAAACGGGCGGGGAAAATCTCATGGCGCTAGGGAAAGCGTAGAACGGGGAAGAGAACCCATTCTCGCTGCCCTTTGCTTTCCTCAGCGCCATTATTATTATGGTTTATTATTATTTTTTGTTTTTTTTTTGCCGCCAGTTTAGATACTTCGCTCGCGCTACTTATCCTCCCCTCCTTAATGTGTACTGTAAATACAATTTTTTACAGCAAATTAGCCCATTATTATTCAGTTTGGGCTGCAACAAGTAAGGGAAATATATTTCCAAGGCTTCTCTTAGTTGAAAACTTCCCAGACAGAATTTTATCGGTTAAAAGGATTTGAGCTTATTACTCCTACGTTCAAACAACTTAAATTCCTACCAGTGTCAGTATAAATCTATCAAAGGTCTAGCTCCTACATACCTACAGCAGTTACTTCTCAAGAGATCTGACATTCACAACAGACATACACGTAACAGTGTCAAGCTCCAAGTTCCTAAATATTATTCCTCCCCTGCTCAGAACTCCTTTACGTATAGATCTACCACCTTGGAACTCGTTGCCTAGCAACACTGAAAATCGCCGTCCCTTTCACAATTAAAAATCGTTCCTACAACATTATTAATCAGAAAAATGGCTTGAGGGTCAATAAATCCTTCATATGATGATGATGATGATGAACTTTATTTTAGTGTCTAGGTCTTCCAGCTGGCCTGGAAGGCCTACTAAAAGGGGACACTAATTAAAATACCATCAAACTAACTACATGAGAAGAATATTTGCAGAGAAAAAACTGAATTTACAAAAATATACTTCCTTAAAAATCTTTAAAATTAAAAAAAGGGGGGGGGGGTGGGGAACTTAAGAAAAATTTGGGTAGAGGTGTGCCGAAATTGCTCATTTTGCTACCCTGTACTGACACGAGACGTCTTTTCATTACCCTGATTCCATTATTTCCCAACAGAATTAAGGCGGAATCCATTAGGAAATTGAGTAATTTTAATTTCCAGTGGACAAAAACCTTGTACCAAAATAATTTAAAGCATATTGCATTCTTTTTACACTACGTATTCGAGAGCTATAAATGTAATAAGTCATATGAAATAACTTCGAAGAAAAGTTTCTTATAGGAGACCGAGAAAACAAACAGCGTTAAATTTCACAAAATGAAATCTTACGCTTAACGATTTTACCTATGTTTTCTCAATTTTTGTGAAATTTGAAAGTTATTTTCTCCGGCTCCCATAAAAAAATTGTCTTTGGTGTTATTACAGATAGCTAATTACATTTGTATCCCTTGAATAAATGTAAAAAAGAATGCGATATGACTTAAAATATTCTGGTTCAAGGTTTCTGTCCACTGAAAATTAAAATTGCTCAATTTCCTTGTGGATTTCGTTTTAATCTTTTCAACTAACGTCATAGAATTAGACCTTTTTTATGTACCAAGCACGTGGACCGCTCATCGCCAACCCTCACGCTGTTTTAAAAAATTCCTGTCGAAAAATACATCCTGTTCAAGACGCAAAGAAGTGAAATTGTTTACCCTGTTTAAGACTTGAGACCCTGAAAACCATACGCTTTTTAGCGGCACATACCCGTTTAGAGCAAATAGGGAGGTGCCCCTTTCATGTGTTTCAGCTGGCCCACACATTGTCTAAACCATTGTTGGTGAGGAGTGTCTGCGACGCAAACTATACCGTACAAAAGTTTCGAGGGGTACTCAGCAGAGTTTTATAAAGGGAGGCTCCACCCAGAGGTCCTACCCTTTACCCTACTTTTGTACCATTTTTGACAGAAAAGGTACTCTTTCGTATACCCTCCATTGAAAAAAGGGTACCTCTTTCACATAACTAGTTTAGAACTTTGCATTGCTTTTGACTGTTGTACAGTATAAATGCACTGTCTTAAAAATATGAATTAATCACAAAACCAGGAAATTGTCTGGGGTTTTTTACAGCCATTAAGTCTTCTATTAGCCCTTTTAGGTCTTACAGAACGAAATGACAGAGTTCTCTACCCTTCTATATTCTTCAACACGTGAAATCTCTACCCCTTCATGTGATCCGACTCCTTAAAAAGTCACTACATTCGGGTTGAGTCTCCCCGTACAGGCCATTATAGGGATCAACTCCCCCCCCCCCCCACACCCCATCCCCGGGGCAAAAGAGAAAGGGACTGACTCTACTCCTGATTACGATAGAAATCAAGCATCAGTTCTAACCAGGAGGCCAGGGCTTATGCTTGGGGCTACAATCATTTGGGACACCCACACATGTTTATTCAGTCAAAGGCCGGCAAATCATTCTAAACCCCTCCTCCACCCGACCATTTTTCATGGATAAAGTAGCTTTTCTTTGGATCTTTGCAGTCCGCCTTTTCTCTTAAGATCCCTCCAGTTCTCATTCCAGCCAGCGCGATTGCAAACATAGCCTAATTAAGAGTTCTTTGCACTCGCCTCGGCAGTAAAGGGACTCTAAAAACGGCTTTGTCCGTACAGAGATCCGACGGCTATGCCATGCTGATGAGCCCCAAAAAGGGCGAAACTTTCTGTCATGGCTGCCCCGGGTGATACGGCTGTGTGCGTGCGTGAGGTCCTGGCCAAGCCATTGGTTGGTGTGCCCCTTGCTTTTAGTTTATCCTAAGAAAACAGCCGACATATCTCGACAACACCACTAGTTTCCACACGAAATGACGTCTGAGAAACGAGCGCAGAAGTTCCATACTGATGACGTGTCATCACCCAGATCTGAGAAGTGCTTCTGATTGGTCACGGCGCGAAGGAAATTTGCTTTAATCAGTCAGAAGCACTACCCAGATCTGGGCAGTGACACGTCATAAGTATGGAATTTCTGCAATCATTTCACGGACGTCATTTCGTGGGGGAAACCAAATGACGGCTTTTTCCACGGACTATTGCAAACAACGACGCTACAATTGTTTGCTTATTCTAACCCCTAACCCTCGTTTATCGCGGCTCGCTGCTCCGGTGTGCTTAGGTTACGCACGGAGTAACTTTGAAAGAAAAATAAAATACTGCTGGCAGTCTATAAGCGTCCATGTTCTGAGGAGGGAGAGGAGGGGTGGGGTGGGAGAGGGTGAAAAGAAGTTTATACGAAAAAAATAACCTCTATAGAGCGGAAACAATCTCAGAAAAGAAGAGTGTTTTTAAGGATTGTTCCAAAGATTCTTAGCTATTCTTGTTCAGGATTACAGCTTAGTGACCCAGCCTATTGTCTGAGTAATTTTAACAAGTATATTTCGTATGAAGGTCATGTTCAAATTTGGCAAATAAATAAATAAATATAAACGCACTTCATACTAGATTCTTCAGCAAAACCAAGTTTCAAGATTAAGACATACAGTCAACTTTCTCTAACTGAGCTGTGATTAAGAGCCGGAGGCCGGGGGTTTCCTCTGACTACTAAGAATGTTGTCCCCGGCTACTTTCATTATAAATTAAAAGAAAAATAGAACCAGAGAAATCCTTAGCTGTTTGATTCCCCGCCTACTTGTTGTATTTGACCGGCAACTAGAAATCTTAGTGACAACCTTGTCTTAGATGGAAACCTTTGGAGCCAGCACTTGCATCGGTCTTTGAGAGATGCCCGTCATGTTGAAAGTCAACTAAGAGGAGTAAAGAATCTAGATGACCGTTTCAGCGACTGAGGTTTCGGTTAAGAGGGAGTTGACTGTATGGCTAATCTCATCTCTTTGCTCTAAATTCCACTGGTATGGGAAGTCTTTTTTTTTAAGCGTGAGCCAACAACAAGCGGATTCATGGCGCAGTTTAAGATGAAAAAAAAGAAAAACGAAAAACCTTTTGGGCCATGTGTGCGCACGTTTCTCAAATAGGAACGGTCCATCTCAGTTATAACTACTGCTTCCAACATCTTTTGTATAACGTTTCAAACTAATGAGTTAATACTTCTATCTTAGATTAAGCTCAAATAGAAAGTGTCCATCTCAGTTATAACCAGTTCTTTCAACATTTTTTGTGTAATGCTACAAACTAAAGAACTAATACTTCTATCTTAGATTACATATTTAAACAAAAATTGTAATGAAAAATAAAATTCTATTTAAAACATTTTTTCTAATTAATTACAGAGGCATTAAAATATGCCTACTAAATGCTTTCGTTGAAAAGCAATATTATTTATAACTATGTAAAATTTTCATTAGAACAGAATATTCTTCTTGATCTTGTCCTAGCCAAATCATTTTGCTAAAATAGTATCAATCAATTAACTTTTTCAAATTTCGACTATATTTAACCTCAATATAACTTAACGTCTATTTTCAAACCAATTATAACTGTCACTTAGCCCACACTCGATTGTCATTTATGATATCACGTGACTCTGCGCCAGTGAGAAGTCGGGAAACATGCGACCGGCGCTCCATTATTCGCGACCCGCGGGTCCCACCTTAGGCAAGTGTGATTAAGCCCCGCGGGCTGTCGCCCTTAGTGGGATGCCTGCATCTCATATTTATGCGAACATGAGTTTGTAGAGCCACATACTTGGGCTTATGAGGACAATTTGTCCTAGTGGCAAGGAAGCGGCGGAGGAGGAAATTCGAAGTTCCAACGGCTGAAGCAGGCGGGGAGTTTTCACCCCAAACATAAATAAGCAATAGAAGATGGTAAGTTAGACGCGCAAAACGGTATTTATAAAACTTTAACAGACGCCGCTGTTGTGTTTCTATGTTCCTGCAGCGTGGTTGTAATCCTGGGTAAAGTTGTAGTAGTCAAAGAATTTTCTTCAAGTTTTTCTGTTCTCTTACTCAATTTACGCCACCGTTTGAACTCTTTCCATCTCCTCATCGAAACGGAAATCTTCTCATAAGGTTGTTTCCTGCGGTATAACTCTATTGTCTTACGGTTGTTCTTGTACTTTCGTCCTCTGTAAAGCCTTATGTTTGTTGCCCGCTCTATAAACTGTACTGCTTTTATTCCCTGCTCATCTGCTCTTCTAGGTTTTCCCCTTCTGTTGAAAGCGACGAGACTGCTGTTGTATTTGACAGAACTAAATTCCGTGTAAGCGTTGTGAGCCAAGTGTTCTGTGTACACGCAGTTGTCCTTACTTCGCGCCTGTTAGAAAAACGTTTTGACTCCGTTAGAAGAAAAATACTATTTATTGGGCTGCCTATGGCACAGCACAATTATAAAACGGGCTTTCTCCGTCGAAAAAAAGAGTACATGCCGGATGAACCACCCAGAAGGCATTGCGTGTTCTACCCACTGCATGCAATAGGCTCGCTCATTTGACTTTTCTCGGGAGGTGATGAGTCATTCCCAGAGGAAAAAAAATCTGACAAAAACTTCGCCAAACCCCAAGGCAATTTTCTGGGTTTTTGGGTTTGTCTCCTTTCGATCATCTCCGTCGCTTTAACTCCGGAATAACCCCCGCCCCCTTCCCCTCCCACTTGGTATATCTAAAACCGGATCTACTAATGCACTTGTATCTCGCTGTTTCTATTTCTAGAGACAGGATTAGTAAGGACTAGCTACTAAAATATTATACCACTGCAGCCCTATCAAAGGCCTCTTATTGTAAAATAATCCCGACAGTGACAGCTGGGTCGCCTTTTCTCGCGTGGGGTGATTTTCACGCTCGCTCGCCTTTCGCTCGCTCTACTATCCCTGAGAAAAAATGGGGGACTACTTGTAGTCTAGAAAATGGCCTAATCATTGGCCATTCTGACGTTGCGCTTCGGAGACTAGGTCAGTGTTCTGCCGAACAGCACCATGGCACGACTGTTTTGGGAAAAAAGTTAACCGCACCTCCTTCTCTATCAATCATTATACGTTTCTGGGAAACTGCCCACCTACCCCCTACACCCCACCCCCCCGACCAACATTTTTTCCCTAAGTGAGAGGTAAGTGTTAATGTTGGCTAAGGAGAGGGGTAGGTGGGCAGTTTCCCAGAAACGTCTAATGATCCCAAAACCGTCAGCTACCCAAGCTAAGACCCATACTGTGCAATTCAACACAACTGACTGATCAATTCTCCCTTTCAAGTACAAGTGGTATGGAGAATGTCCAATAAAAAGGCGAGCCTAGGGAAATTTTAACCGCGTTTGGAGTTCTTTTTAGAGTACAGTACCAGAATCTTGGCCTCGCTAAGATTTAGATCTTCTCGAAGGCTCTGTCAGCAGCGACTTGTGTCAGTAACTCAGTGCAAACCACATCCGTCGAATTTATATCTCAGCTAATACAAGCAAGCACGTTTCGAAACTTCGAGTTTCACTTACGCCTTGGGCTCGAACTTTCTCATTAAACCAGTTTAACGTGAAGTCTTTGTCTCGGTTTTGATTAAAGAGAGCAGTCTCGGATTTACGTTCTATATCCTTAATACCTGGTGTTTAGTTGTACTATCGATGATACTGACAGTTTGAAGATCTTGGTAGTACGCGGTTGAGTTTTACGGAAAACTGGCGAATAAGCCTCTTTTTGGGTTCTGCTCAACGTCAGCGTAAAGATATGACTATTTTTCTTTGGGTTAACTCAACCTCTGGTTGTTTCAAGCGCACTATGCAAATGTTAGGGCTGCAACGATACACCAATACATGACCGCCGGTGAACTGCGATATTTCTTCTCACCATAGGAATATCGATATTTTAATAAGATAATCGCGATACTACGATACAATAAAATATGCTTCATCGACAACCGAGTTTGTGAAATCATTGTCCGTTATTTTTTTTTTTTAATCGACGCTCTGCATTTTAACTCCTTTAAAGACGACTTGACTTAAGTTGGAAACAAGTGAAAACCATCCCTGGTTAGGGTGCCTCTCATCTCATTCAAGTTTGGAGAGAAACGCAAACGCACTACCTTGTCAATGTCAGCTTTACAGTCCCGTGCTTAGCTGTGCCTATAAAGAAGTCAAGATTCCTTATGCATAATATGTAGCAGCGCGTTCATCACTGATATAGTGGCTTGAATTGTCAATTTTTATAGAGAAAGAGAGAGAGAGAGAGAGAGCGAGCGAGAGAGTATTGCTTAGTAGTACAGTCGACCCCCGATAACTCGAAACTTCAAGGCAAATCGAAAAAAGTTCGAGTTATCGGGAGCTCGAAGCAAATAGCCGGAAGTAAGGGAAAAACCAGTTTTTACTGTACAGTGAACATTTTAATTACATTTAACTGTAGAAATATCAAGTACAAATGGAACGATGCTTCTAGACTATAAATTAGAACGTACCGTAACAAAACAGCCTAGATGCGTTTAACTGTAAGCAAAGCTGTCTCACGTTAGATCAGTTGTGACAAACAACATTAACCTCCACTAGTAAGCTATATACCTACAAGACGTACACGTCAATGGAAAATTCAAATTTCAATCAGTGTTTCGGACGCCAGTAGACTGGTTTTTTTTCCCCGACTTTATAAGGGCTCAAAACATGGTTCGAATTATCAAGGGTAAATTTATATAAAAGTGATCTGAGGGGAAACAAAAATTACTTCGAGTTAGCGGGAGGTTCGAGTTATTGAGGAGAAATCGATTTTGGTTCGAGTTAGCAAGGATTCGAGTTATCGGAAGTCGACTGTAGTACCATTTTAGTTAACCACTAAAGACGTCATAAAATTGCGGCACATACGTCTACTTGAGGGTGCCCAACTCGAAATGTGCCGTTATTTTCTTTCTTCATTTAACCAAATATATTAATGCTTCGCCTCCGCATGACAGGTTAGCTTCCTTTGTAACTGGAAACACCCAAAATTCCTCAGCTGCCAGAACGTTCAAGAGTTGCTAGTTGAAGGTGACAGATGATTTCTAAATTGTGTTATTTCCTCGGGTAACCAAAACACCAATCAAATAGACTCCCACGCTCATAAATAAAAAGAAAAAGACTGAAAAAACCGCCACTGCGAGAAACAACACAAAGATTAACTTGTACATCTACAGTCTTCGCGGTGCATCGGTTTTGTTTTGAACTTTCCGGGCGGTAACTTTAGTCCATTGTGTTAGAACTTAAGGGTTATTTCAATGAAGTTCTTTTCTTTTTTGTTGCGGTTTCATAACCTCACGTTGTTTCGCAGTTTGCAAATGAGAAACTTTTCAAGCTGACTACTGCTGCGTCGTGTTGTGTTTCCTTATTTCGATACGTGTGGGCTTTTTCCGAGCAGGACAAACATGTCTTGCCTTAAATAAAACGTTCGCAGCTGGGATCAGGTGGGATTTAGACGTTATAGAAGTCTTGTTATCAGGAATTTCAATGTAAAGAAAATTCAAAATTGTCTACCCATCTTGTAGCACGAGGGCCAACTTCCATTAAAAAATTGTGTCTAAAAGTTAGAACATTGATGTTACGGTCGACTAAATCTGCTTAACCCTGAAACCATTTTGCTTCTACTTAGACTGTATGTTTGTCTTATACAGGCGTTAAAATGGAGTTGACTAAAGGCTTAATAGAAAAGATGCTTACAGCATCAAACAAATACCTTTTTTTTTTTCGTTTTGTTTGTTCCAGTCCTTAACCTCAATACTGCGAATCGAGAGTATGTATTATTGTAACCTGTCATTTTGGTTAGTGTTTCCGAGCATGTTGGCATGTTCACGTTTTGTTTTCTAAAGGGCCTGTTAGTCGAATTTGAATTCTCGTCTGATGCTCATGATACTGTCATTCATTTTGCGGTAGATTGAGAGAAGCTGATAATTTTAACTTCATTATAAAATCGATTTACTGACAGAAGTCACTTAACACAGTTGATTGGTGGTGACTAAGTGTTTCAAAGTTCTATCACTACGCTCCAACGCAATGTCAAAACGAAGAGTAATGGGGAAAATAGCCCGTAGCTGTACAATTGTTTGTTTTTGTTTTTTCTTTTTTAAATCTGATTTTTCATAATGCAAATATTCTTTCAAAAACCTTAAATGATTAAGAGGAAGTAATTAATGCAAATCAGTTCGATAACGAAACGGCCATATACATGTGTACGCAGCGCATAGCTCTCAAGCGTTTTTAATGAAAATCATTCTCAAAATTTGCGGCAAATTCGAATAGGCATTTAGTTCAGTAGAACTGAAACATTCAAAGTGTTAATGTCACTAAACGATTCAGTGTATTTCGCATCGCACATCCCTTCTCGCGAAGCCGGCACTTCCCAGTGAAAAGGTCGCTCTCAAAATTTACGGCGGGCAAATTCGAACAGGCATGTCGTGGGTGTGGAAATATTTGTAAAGCGTTAATGTCACTAAACGGTTGTATTTCGCCTCGCACATCCATTCTCACCAAGCGTTTCTTAAGGAGGTCATTCTCAAAATTCACTGCAAATTCGAACAAGCATGCAGGTTGTACTCAGTCTAAATTTCACTAAACAAAATTCATACTTTTGTTTATCGACGTTTTTCAATCCTTGATTTCTTTTTTGCTCGTCAATGCAAGTATGAGTATGATCTTCGTGATTTTTGAAGGGAAAGCCGCTTTAGCATTAAGATTAAACGGCTTATCCCTCGCGAATAAATGTACCCGGCCCGAATTCTTAAAAGTAGGGGCTTAGTCTCTAAAGAATTACCTATTGCCTCCGATGTGTCAGCGCCTATAGCGTTTTTTCAACACATCTAGTAGCTATGTCAATCCCAGACAGTAAATGAGACGAAAAAAAAATTCGAATAAGTGACTTACCCTTGCTCGAAGACGTCCTTTCTTATCCACACAGAGGAAATAATCAGTCGCTGTTCCGCGTATTCGAACGCGTCCAAAACTTATAGATTCAACAACAAGCTTGGCTGAAAATAACAAAATGAAGTATTCTAAGGTTCAAGCTTATTCATATATGCGCCACCGCTGGGAAAAAGAGCGTGCAAATGAGCTTGTTAAGGTTTACCCTAAAATGTCAGATGTCTATCTTCTCAAAATTTTAATCTGATGAACACCAAATTGACTCAAGCAAGGCGTTTCTGCGACAAACTGCGGTTTAGGTTGCCCCCACGTACCATAATGTTAATGAAAAATGTCGGAGTTACGTATATGCGCGTTCCATTTACTCCCATTTGGTGTTTACTTTGTAAATGAAAAGTTCTAAATAGAATGTTACAGTTAATACATAAAATGTTGCCGGTGTAAAATCTTTAGCAGTACAGTACAAAGCGTGGAGTTCACTTTTGCATTTCACTATAATCTCCTCCCGCGAGCTGTTTTCGCCAGCATGACAAGACTAATTATACTTCATCGTACGGGGGAAATCACAAGCGTTCGTGCCGGGCAAAATCTCTTTCATTCTTTCATTTTTCAATTAGCGCAAAGAGGATTAGTAAACTCAGTATAAAGGTTTTAGAAAGTGACAATAGCTCCACCACGGTGAGGCATAAGTTTGCTCAACACCCACTACAATTCTCGCGGCCAGTGCTTAATTGCGTTTTACGGAGACAGTGTACAACTTCTTTTAGTCACGAGAAGTCATTTTTGTGCCATTTGGCGTGGTCATTGAAAAATTGTCAGGAATTTCGCTTCTTTCACAACTGTGTAAACAGAACACTGATCGCGTTTGACAATCATGTAATTTCTGGTCAAACAACGGTTTATAAATCCTCGAATGTAAAAAAGTGATAATTAATACCGCAGCTCATCGATGAAACCGAGAACACATACACATTTATCCTGCACAGGTTAGATTACAGACACAGATCACAATTTGTTCAAAAAGGTTTAAAATAGTCAATTCCAGCTGATTCGTGTTTTTTACTACAAATAGAATCAACGACCTAAATGAGTTTCTTGAAAAAAGAAATGTCAAAAATTTGGTCGTTTTCCGAAACCATTGAACAACGTTTGACTTTTTCAAACTTTCGAAGAGTTACTCACGCAAAGGAATCCTCAAAACAAGAAGGACAAGAATAAATAATTTCCTGTGGTTAAAGGTTAAAGAGAACAAAACGTAAACCATTTAAATACCTATGTGATGCGTTCACGAAGACGGCAAAAAATTGAAATGACCTATTAAGTTCAGTTGAAGAAATAAGGCGAAAAGCGAAATTCTGGAGAAAATTGTTACAGGAAAGGTCATACCAAATTTTCCTCAAGAAATAAAACAATCGAATAAATCTCTGCCGAGTATCCATGATATTTTTCGGCACCACGTGGCTACTGTTCATTAGGTTGAAAAACGCACAAATTGCAGCCTCACAAAAGTGGCAGCTTTGTGAAACGGTAATTCAGGTTATTACACTTTTAAAGGAACCAAAAAATTAAAACAAAAAGAAAAGTATATACAACAGCAAAGTAAACAGCAGTTGACGATATAAATTTAAAAGCCATCAGTTTTACCGAATTTATCCATATTTTCTCCTTTAGCGTCGACACTTCTGTCAGCATTGATTCTAACGTGGCGGCCGCTATTTCTCGAATACAGCTGAACGAACCTGCGAAATGGCAGGCTAGTTGTTTCGGTTTTTTTCCTTCCATTGGTATAAATTTCGTCGAAAACCCGTCTTTCGTGCGGCTCCTGGAAGAGAAACGAAGAAAATATATGTCAGTGGGTAGTACCCTAATGCAAATTAATGAAAATTTAAGCCAGTCAAATAAAGTTGCTTTCGATTTAGCTTACCTGATCAAGATCTCTTGCATGAGTACAAAATTCGTTCGGCAACAATGAACTGAAATGAGAAGCTATGCGTCAATAACAGATTGGACAAACTGTTAATGCTCAGCACCCTCGATTTACTACTTAACAAAGTGAAAAATTGATGCCACTTAAGGAAAACGCCGCCGTCCGATTCAAATATTGTAATTATAATCGGTACTCATTCAATGAGAAATTGAGATGCTGGTGTTCTATGAACCTTAAAACCTGTACGTAAACTGATTTGTATACTTACTTAATCGTTAGGAGTACGAAAGCTCTTAAGACATGCGACCCCAAAGCCATGCTGAACTGAAATGAATAGACTGGCGTGCCGAGCACCTTTTATCTTGCGTCACCGAAACGGTTAACACCCTGTCCGACAAATTTGCGCGCCTTAGGTGGGAATAGGAACGAGAGGGCTGGCCGCAGAGAACAATTAGGAAGTGTTACCGGAAATGTAGGACAAGTGTAACCAACTCCTTCTCAGCATAGGAAGGAAAAGTAGTCATTGGTCTATCTAAGGCGATCCCAAAAACACAACAAAACTCGAGTCCGAGATGTTTTGACGGAGACACAAGTCTTGGCCATTAAGAAGGCTACTTGCTAAGAACAATTAACTGTAAATGCAATTAAGATGCTTATCGTCGGCTGCTAGCTTGACCTTTTTAGGTGTCAATCTAAGCTTTTCACGCCTTAATTAAGTTTTAAATGTCGAATTGTTACTCTCTGCAGCGTCGAGTGGTTTTTATGACACCGGCGAAGACGCAAGTCTCAAGTCTCCAGAGCAAGTCATTTGTTCGCAACTGCGTGGCAGAGAAGTTTTTTTATTTTGCTGTCTCATCAGAGATACATGCGGCAAGATAAAATGGTTCGGGTGAATAAAGTAACGATTAAGTCTGGTGTGTCATTGGGTTAAAAGAACAATATGTCAATAAAAGTTCGTAAAAAGCGGCCGACTTATTTTAGTTAACAACATAACAGCGTAGCGGATGTTTAGAAGATTAGATCACCAAGCGATACCAGGAGACGTTTTTTCCTTAGCAAGTTAGCTATTTTAAAATGACAATTTCATTGCGTCTACCCCATATTGCACATCATAAAAAGAGTCATTTACTCCCACGGCACTTTTGCACCAAGTTTGTATTTTTATTTTTTGACTGATTTAAATCTATTAGCATTTGTAACAAAACAACTTAAAAGCGCCAAAATGCATTTAACTTGTCAATAAACTGAAATATGAGTTGGTGGATTATAGACCGTAAGATAATGGTTAGAACAAATTAGTCAAGATAATAAAAAATGTCTTAAGTTATTGGCTAATATACAATGTGAACCAAACAAGTTAGTGAATCCCACATAACGGCTGTTACAACTCATTAATCTATGTAAACAAGAATGACAAACCTAATATATTCTGTTATCTACTCAGAAATTGATATCATTTTGATATCATTTTCAGTATCCACGTGTCGTGGCCACATTCCGTAAGCAAAAAAACTGGCCCGTCAATTTTCCATCGGAGGTTGTTCAGTAAGCCGAGTTAATATGACAGTTTACATTTCTAACAGTGCAGTGACCAGAAATGACACTTCGAAAATCGGAAAGCTTTTCCTATCAGGTCCAGTCGCCTTAAGTCTTTTCTGACGGTATTCTAATAAGGTGACAATCTATGCTTCCTTCCAAGCACTTGGTCTACTACAATTAGCCGAAATATTTCAAGCCTGTGTAAAACACTTCAAAGAATTTCCCTTTGCCAAATTTGTTCTCTTTGAAGTTTGTTTGTTCCAGTTCGTACGCAACGTCCAAGGTTGCGTCCAAGAAACCACAATGTACAAAAGGAAATCTTTCCAACCAAAGTACGTCACAAGTCTTAACGTTCCGACCGTAGGCGATGTCAATAATTGATTTGTTCAATTAAACCTGTATGGCGTTTATTACACTTAAAACTTAGCGTAATTATTCTACTTATTTACCAGTGTTAAGAAAAAGGGCTTCATGATATCTACGTGTGAATACAACAAGAATAAAGGAGGTTGCAGTGAAACAGAACAAACCGAGGGTCGCTTTGATCGAGGGGCTTAGGCATTTTTATAGCTGCCTCAAGTTGCGATAAGAGTCAGGGCGTGAGCACATATCTACAGAGAAATTTTAAACTTCGGACCTCTTGACAGATTTCTTAATCTTATCTCTAAAAATGCCTTTTGAAAGCGATCCAGTTATCCTTTCGCTATTGAGTGCGAAAATTTACAAAGCTGCTCTAGTTTCAACGGCTCCAGAAATCCTCTTACCTCGTATTTATTTCTCGGCACCAGATTATCTGGGAAAATGTATATGTTTGAAAAAGCTTTTCAAGTACCTCATATTGGGCTACCGACGACCTGATTAAAAGCAAAATGGGGCGGAGAGGGGGAGAGACAAAAAACGGAGTTAAGAATTGCAAAGCACAGTAGGCTTTTAAAGGGCAACTGGGTGACCTTCTATTGGCAAACTCCTTTACACAAAATGCGTTAAGTTTTTTTTTTATTGGAGAAACGCATTGAGCTATATAAACATAACCACATCCACTCGTTTTTATCACACATCTTTCTCTTGACTCTTTCTAACCTCGTTTAGATTATCACGACCCTCGGCTCCGTTCCTCAGACATCATTGTAATATCACTTATTTTAACTGAAGATTAAACGGAACTCGACCCCTTCGGTCTTTCCGCTGTGTTTTTTTTTTGTTTTTTTGCAACGCTATTTTGGCTTATTCCAGACACTTAGCTCGTCAAGGAGAATGTGTATTATCGAGATTTCCGCTCATCACTCTAGCTATCAGCAGTGGCCGGGTATCGATAACTCTACATATGGGACGTTTCCGATGCGTAATAGATCAACCTGTTATAGTACGCGTAAACTATCGTTAGTCATCTCTGTTTTCACTCTTGTGCCCTTAGAAACTACACGTCAGAGCTTCTTTTTACTCGAAATTTTGTCTTCTTTACAAGTCATTTTAAGCCCTGACACTTTATACAACGGCCGGATTAGTTTCATGTTAATGTAATCCTCTTGCATATCCTTTCATTTCCCAGCAGGAGATACTTTTCCTTCTTGGAGGGTCATTTGAAGAGTTTAAGAAAAAAAAGAAAATTCGCTTCATCGCCAGACTTTAGGCGCCAAACTTTCTGACTCCAATGTATCTATTACAGGCAAGAGAATTCTTTGCGAGAAAATTCCAGCGATTCCCTATTTAAAACTTTAACACAAATGATAGATTTCTTGAAGCCATTTTAACAAAAAAAAAAAAACCTTGTGCGCGCGATTAAGAAGACTCTTGAAACTGTTTCGTTTGTACTGTACAACAGAAAGAATCAACAACAACACCTTATCCTTACTGTAACTTCATGGTAAGGGAATACCCATATTATACACATACTAGTTAGGCCTTTTCGCCCTTGCAACTAATTTTTTCAAGGTATTGCTTTTGCATTTATCGCTGGAGCGTACTAAATCTCAGATTTTTGAAGAACTTGTGCTTCACTACCTCATTTGAATCGCAAACGACCGAATTATTAAGCATTTCATGTGGGGGCGTGCAATATTCTTCCCTGTTACAAACTAAAATATTATGGCGGACAAGAACGATCATACAATCTAGACGCAACAGATTAAAGAGATTAAACTAATAGCTATCAATGAGAATACATCCTTTATTAGCAACGATTCAACTCAATAACGGGTTGAGATCTCTTCAACAATTTTCAGAATGTTTACTTTTGCTAATCTTCTGCTAGATCTTCCAGACTTCTCTTGACCCATTTTCAACACACTGAGAGATCTTAACGTTCTTTTCAGGGAAACATTCTTTACCAGACAAGAAAGATTTCCCTAGAAGAACAATATAATAATTGACTTATGAACTGAAGCTAATTTCTGTAGATCTTGTTTAAGCAGTTTTTGAATACGTCAAATAAGCTTTAGCAATTGAAGGAAGAAAAGACAAATTTATCCAAAAGCTCTAAGCTCAAAAGAAAGAAAAGTCAACGGTTAAAACAAATTGGAGGTCTTGAATTTTTTGGCTCTTGGAATTCCTCGGCTTTGGCTGAAAACACGGAAAACGCTGGTAAGAAATGACAAGGTGAGACGCAGGTCTTCTCATTGGAGCCAAGATTCTAAGTAGCTGTCGATTTTGTTCGAACTTGGCACGAGATAAGAAATTGAAATGAACTTCACTGGGAGAATTCCCACTGAGTAAAGGCGTGGTTACTGATTCTCACCCATGCGAGGTGGATGTAATGGTGCTGGATTATGGCCAAACAGGATTAGAACAATAGACTTTTTTGTGGTTCTGTTGCTGTCAATTTCAATTATGAATTCCTGAAGCCGAAATTAGCAGTGCTCGAATCATCGCTTAAATCCTTCCTTCTGGTTAATATGTGGGACCTCCACCAGAATTATTTTAGCAAGCTGCTAAGTCGTTAACTGAACTGGGACACTACTTAACAAACAACTACACCATAATATTCATCGGACACTGAGTCTTGAGGCAGAGGCGAGGTCAAATAGACCCAGATGTTAACTAAGGAAATTAGAGCGCTTTGCAAAAATTTCCAACGAGTAACAGCAAATAATGGAGGGAAAATATGGAGAATTACTGTAAGCTGCATGATTAGCGCCAATAAAAGCATATTATGTTCCATATTGTGTCAAAAAGTCTCAGCAGTACAAAAAAACATACTTAAACTTTAGAGGATTACACATAGATCTCGGAGACACAGCGATGATAAAGCGGCGGTACCGTCATACAGTAGCCATGTACAACGTTAAGCCGGTGCGATCTATTAAAGGTCTATTTAAAACAGCAATTTCCTTTTCTTAACTTGAGACATTTTCATTATGATATTTCTAGTAAAAATAACATTTTCAATTTCCTATTGTACCTGTAAATAGATTTGCGGCACTGAAATGCTTTCCATTTTTAAAGCTGATCATACCGTCACGTTTTTTTCCGAACACCTCTGTTTTGTGGTCAGCGAGGTATTTCAACAAGTCTTTACAACTGTGCGCTCAAGGGAGGTTTTATTTGTTGTAAGAAGTTGTTGTTCTTAACCGAATTTCCCCTTGATTTCCCCCTTAATACTACGTGAGGCAAATGTTTGCTTCCGATAATATTCGGTACGATTTTGTCACTTTCTTTGGTTGATCTCTCTTTGATCTTATTGTCATAAGCAAGTGTTTAAAAGATTTGCTATCGTTACTATGAATATGCATGGACCAAACAATATTTTTTTTGAAAAGCGAAATTCTGAGTGATTGGTTTCTTAAGATCTATTACGGTCAGAGCGACAGATGCCTAGTCGAGGTCTCTTTTTTTCTGTTTTAACCTGCATGGCGGATGCTTTTGAAAATTATGTGGGGAGGTTATTCTGACAAGGGCATGAAGGGAAATCGAAACAAGTGTAAATTTGGAGAGGCTGTAAACAAGTTAAAAGAGAAAAACGAAGAGAAAAGTATTTGGGGGCGTGAGAAAAAGAAAGAAAAATACACCAAAAAAAACTTCCCCAACAACGGAGAGGAGAAAGGCTGTTTTTTCTTTGTTAACAACGCTGCGCGCAAGTTCAAAGTCTAAAAAAAGGTAAGAACTTGCCGCCACTTTTTTGTTCTTACCGCTCTTTTGACGTCAGCCGTGATCTATGACTTAACAGACGCACAACTAGACGGAATCTCTTTGTTAATCAGTGTTCCATAAGTGGATCAATGATCAAGGGTGGTCAGAAAACACTGGGTTAGTCCTCCGAAAGATACTTCTAAAGAAACCAAGGAGTTAGGTATTTGATTGATTGCTTATTTTATGCGGCATATTCATTGATATGGATTTATACTGGCCAGGTACCTTCAGGCTATTTAAAGACACGAAGTTCTGGTTCAATGATGCTTATTTCATGCAGAAAGACTATCCCACACTGTTTCAAGCACATGGCGTAGTCAATCGAACAAAACCGAACCAAAAATCAATCGAACTCAATCAAACCCAGTCGCTCGGATTACTGTACGATTGATTCGGTAATCGAACATAATCAAACTGGAACCTTTCGGAGAGTTCGAGTAATCGAACTATCGAACTCAATCGAACCTCTCGAACTTAATCGACTCGATTCGTATGGTTTTCCTCGGGAGAAAGACAAAACGGTATAAATTCAGGGAGTTTTTAGTGTCAATTGAATTGCAAAGATTTTCCTCTTACATGAATGTGAGGCAAAACTTAGGGCAAAATATTGGCTTAGGGGAGGGGTAGGTGGGCAATTTCCCAGAAACGTATCATGATCTAATGAGGGATCATTGTAAGTCATGCTAGAGTTTACAAGCCAGAGTTACGTTAGATATGGGTAATATGAGGGGGAACACGACACATTGATTGAATCTGTATTATTCTGATATGCTTTAGACGCCGAATAGAAACATGATTGATAACATCGGTATGAAATCAGAAATGGAGACCTTTCCTTGTTTTACTTACTCGGAAGCAAACTGATCCGCCCTTGTCCTTCTAATCGACTAGAAACGTGCGACTGTAATGCAAGTACAGTTTAAATCTTTATGGCTTCAGCGGCATTACGTCTTACAATCTTAACTTTATACAATTTTTCATTTCTGATTCATTTTTGCCGGAGTCAGGCTGGGTTTGGCCGTATTTTTTGGTTGTTAAGAGGATTCAGTGAACAAGACAGACTGATTAGTTGTCCCGCCGGTAGAAATTTTGGAAAAACAATTTCGACTCTCTCTCCCAGTCGCTGTTGCTTGATAGAGCCTTGATAATTTAAGGAGAAAGAAACAGTTTGATGACGGCATTTTCTTCCGAAAAAAATCCCGAACAAAATTTTATCCAGGGACAGAAGAAATCATGGTCATAGCAAGCTTAAACGCAGTTCTCTTCAGCCACGTACAACTAAGTTTTAATCATTTTTTTGATAACTTTTCTGAATACACGGATGATGGAGCTGTTGAAGCGCGCTCGTTAACACCGGAAAATAACAGTTCATAATAACTTATTATAAACGGCCATTAACCCCTCCAGCACCTTACAGTTGACATCACGATCATTTATTGTATACTTAAGAAGTTGTGTATTTACAAACACTGCCGGTTAACTTTTTGTGAGAAGCCAAATGCAGTTGTTATACTTCTTTAGTTTGGTATCCGGTCTTTCCCTTCTGTTGCACTATTTGCCTTGACAAGCAACATACCTGTACAGTTTAAAAAGGCTCTCATCCTGATCTCACATGTCTGAAAAAAAAAAATAGACAAATCTCTACCGAATAATCACGAAAATGCTTCTAAACAGATTTCGTATCGAATGCATCTCAGTTTTTTTTTTTCCTCCCCCAAGAAAACTTTTTGAGAATGATTGAGCTACATTTAGAGCAGAAAAGAATTAAACGATTAGCAGTCTCAAGAAAACAGCCCCCTCTGTTTTTAGCGCATTTTTCTTTTAACAAATAGCATCATGAAATCCGGGTATAACAAGGCCCCCCAACCCCCAGGTTAGGATCTATCTTTTTACAAAGCCACTCTTTGACATTGTTTTTTGTCTCCGAGAGACGTTCTTTAACAGAACAAAGTTTTAAATTAAACAAAGAAAGTAGGAAGGAAATTTTGTGCAGGCGTTTAAGAGGGAGGGAGAGAGGGGGCACGCCCTTCCTCTCTCCTTCGGAGTGCATTTGGCGTGCCCGCACACCTAGTTTTCCACTTTCCTCTTCCGTTTCTAACGCCTTTCACGTAAGCTACATGTAAGTGGAAACGAATATATACACATTTGTTTTATCAAACTAATAGCTACGCAGATATTATTAGACCTGGCCCTCAACCCGGATAAAGGCCTTCGTTTACCTGCGCCCTTTTTCTCCCTCAAAAGGAGAATTTCAAGGAATTTTTGTCGCCTAATTCGACTTTCTTAGATTTTTCATTGTGCATGGCAAAGAGTTTTCAAGGTTACTTTCCAAGTGCTACTAAAAAATAAATTCCCTTGGCATGAAAGCACTTTGCTCTTATTTCGACTTATTCGACAAACAACTCCAGTACCGTCAATTTTACAAGTATCAATTTATAAAATTTGGTTTGTTAACTGTTTCACTTGATTTTTGGATAACGAAGGAAATGAAAACGAAAGGAAACGAAGAAAATCGGAATTTTCTCGGATTTCAAATTGTAGGCATTCGCATTTGGTTATGATCACTTGAGACAGAAGAGGAGGTCTTACATGACGAAGTAACCAGTGCATAGCGGCAGTGCGGAATGTACAAGTAGTTACAGTTGAAGCAGGGGAAACGTTTTCCTGATGTAAACCCTTTTGTTATTAATTTTCTCGAAATTTTGGCTTTACTTTAGCGGTCGAGGAATATTTTCAACTGAAAAGTCAATAATTTGCGTAGAGAGTAAGGTCTGCAATATCAGCAGTAAAATATTTTGTTTTGCGAGTAAATGGTTTGGCTCAGCGTGCAAAGCCACTACGTCTAAAATTTAAGCGCCAAACCTGTTCGTATTTTTAAGTTTTGACATAAGGGATGATAACGTTATATTGCTTTTAATTTTCAAGCCTGTATCTATCGTACAAGTACAGTACCCTGATCTTCCAACTTATCGTACATTTGAAATAGTAGCTCTTATATCATCAGTGAGATCTTTAGGCATTCACTTTCGCACTGAAAATTCTAGTTTCCATTTTTAACAAAGTGAAAGTTTGGTCATCGCGAGACACAATAGAACGAGAGGATTCTGTATATCTTATTCAGTTGTCTAAAGAAAACTTTGCCGAATGAGATCTTACGCAACTCCATCGTGCTTGCAAGGCGCAGTCAATCGAGCCAGATCGCACTCCAATCGTTCGATTGATTTCGATTGGGTTGGGTAATCGAACATAATCGAACTCACCTAAAATTTGTGCCAATCGAACACTTTAGCAATAGGACATAATCGAGCGTCCGAAAATCGAAGCTTCAACAATTGTACGCCAAACAAGGCTTCTCGTTTCAAACAAGGCGTTGCGATTAACAAATAAGTTAAGTGTTTTGTTAAAATCTTTAAAATTAATCGATAAATTCGAGTCAACTAAAATGTGTTTAAAAACGATCAATATACGTTTCAGGGAAACTGCCCACCTATCCCTCCCCTAATGATCCGACTTATTTTGGTCTATAGCTAAGGAGTGGCTGGGAAAACTGATAGAAAGAGTTTCTCTGTGAAATTGTGACTGATAATAAACAGGAAAGATTTTCAAGGTGGAAAATTCAGATACAGTTTTACTTATTTACTGAACCTCACAGTCTGAAAAAACTCTTGCTAACTCAACGATACATGCTGGTCATCGTTTGACGTATGTGACTTAATATTTATGCAAAAGAAGTATTATCCGCATTCAAGAAAACAGGGGTTTATATTAATATGTTCCTAAATACATTTTATGAGCTATCTTATAACAACTTTTAATTGGATCATTTTACGTTTCTGGGAAACTGCCTACCAACCCCTCCCCTAAGCCAACATTAACACTTACTTTTACTTAGGGCAAAATGTTGGCTTAGGGGAGGGGTAGGGGGCAGTTTCCCTGAAACGCCGGTGTTTGTTTTATGAATAAGCGAAACATAAGCTATAACTTTAAAATTTTAAGGTTTAGTAAAGTAAGTAGAAAATTGATCGAGCTTATAAAATCTCTTATTTGAAATGTACTCTCAAACTGAACAAATGAAACATTTTGGCTGGACTGAGCGGAATACAGCTTCAGATGATCATCAAGTTAGTATGGGGTGGCAATTACTGACAATAGCATTCAGGCCCCCGTTACAATATATTTGTTATCCGTGATTTTACCAGCAGTGTATATTGATATAAACAGCTGTTATTGGCATTAGTAAAAAAAATGATTAAGGAAAGATCCACCTTGATAGATGAATATTGGAAATGCGTCAAGCATAAAATAACAGTAACCAGATGGAAAATTAATGAGATGGTACTTGGTCTGCTTCTTAGGTCCCTCAAAAGAGAGAAAGTCAAAGCGCTTGTTTCTACCTAACTTGTGCTTGAGGCTTTGGACCTCTAAACCTCTAAATCAATGGTGACTTATAAAAAAAGGCAAAAACTTAACGGAGAAACGTATCATACAAGTTCCAAAGTACGTGTGGTCCAAAGGTTTCGTGAGAATTGCGAATGATTGTTGGTGACGCCCAATTTCATCCTGTGTTAATTAACCACGAGGTGTGGTCACTTAGGCTTGGTCATAATCCTTTGACATTGCAAGGAAAAGTTTTCTGCATTCCTATACTGTAGTCCCATGCCACTCCCTACCCGGGCTAAACTTGCACTCTTCAATCATAGAATGACTACGTTTGGAAGGCTCACGTCCTAATGGTCCCAGTTTTAATATCCAACAAGAACAGAGAAGAAGGTAAAAACAAAAAACACACATTCGCAAAGACTGGTTGGTCTGAAAGCTGTCTTAATTTAGTTCTCTTGTCTGACTATCTTTTCTCACATATTTTCTTACTTAGTTCTGTCTATGATGTACTTTACTAGATTCGTAAGCATGAGTAATTCGGGTGTATTCACAAATAAATTTTAGCGCATTGTAGTCTTAAAATCCTTCTTTTATAGTACTCTATTATATTGAACTAAGGCTAAGTCAGAACGTGACGTTTTTATCTGAGTCTTGATGGCAAGGTTAGAAACGGTTTTCCACAACATATTTTGCAGTAGGATTCAAGCATTAAGAATGGCGAGGATAACTTACAATATGGCAAAATTAAAACTGCATTTTCTTCGTTGTGGCATAGTGGTAAACGATAGGTAACCAGCCGACCATTGAGGGTTGAGTTTGGCTATTCCAATATTTACAAAGAAGAGTTACATTGTGTTACATTTTTTCACTCTGACCACGAGAAGGTGCACTTGTTTACAAAGGGCTGAAAATAAAATGTTTTCAACCAATCATCCGCCTTCACGGTCTGCAATATGATCTTAAAAATTTACGCATTTCACTCCATTAACCTTCTTTAAAAGAAAGGTTTCTTACAAGAAAAACCATTTTTTGTTGTTCTTCTAAACTAAATGAAGGATTTGTCTTGCTTCGCCGAAAGTGGGGCTGAGATCGTTGACAAGTAAGCTAATGCGTACTAGACGGTGGACTTCATGTGTGTGAATTGACCCTGGTGCTTTCTACACTTCGTCCACATAGTGACACATGATTCTTAATTATAGCTAGCCGGCTCACTCCTAGGCAGCGTTTTTCAAAAGCACATACAGATACCTACAGCCTGCTTAATTAAGATATAGCAGCAAGCCGTTTCCACCTTCAGATACCGATAGGGGAAAAGGTGAGATAGCCTCGGCTGGTAAGTGCCTTTCCATTCCATCAACCCGTACATTAGGAAAACTAGAACGGTGAAAAACATTCAGACACGAATAATGGCATCGTGAGAAGAGAAACTGGGTTTTCCATGTTTCGTATTCTTAATATTCTAAAAAGAGGATCAGGACAAGAAATGGGAGGCACTTAATTGCTAGTTTAGCCAAGGAGGTGGCTATTCCGGGATATTGGAGATCTTTTGTTATTGCCCTACACGCTACTATGCACGGAGAGGACTGAAAATGAGGAGGAAGACTGAGAAGTATAAAAAATATCGATCTAATCTGTTTACTCACGAAAACGTTTCTTCAGTCTTCACCGTGCCAAGTAGCGTGTAGGGTAGGAACTCCGTAGAACTAGTTTAAAAGCATTCGAGCTTTCCAAATCGAATTAAAATTCACTGTTACATACGTTATTAACAAATTCCACTAAAATGCGAAATGCATATGACCATGCCAGCTATCTCATCCAAAGGCTTCTGCTTCAAAAGAAAAAAAAAAGAAATAAAAATGCTTACTGCCGATTGACCTTCTTCGTCCTTAACTGATCCTGTTTTATTAAAAAGCTAAAACAAGACTACGTCGGTTGTTCGTAGATTTAGATTAACTAAATTAATTAAACAAAGCTTAATTATGATAATGACATAAACGAGAAAATAATAACAAAAATAATAATATCGATGATAATATTATTAATCTGATTTGTTTTTCGAAGTCTTAAGATTCAAAATACTTATTCCTCGAGTGTGGTATTTTCTCTCGCTCAGCAGGGAGTTAACTGTTCCTTTTGCCTTACAATACCTTTGCATGTGAACCTTAAATTGATCAGCGAGTTCTTCCTGAATAACGATCATTCAACCACTTCCCCGGGTGCGCAATGTTTTCACTAGAGATTCATGATTTCCTTGAAATTAAATTCATTGAATCTTAAAGAAGGAAACAGCGGAGTACCAAAGTTGCAAAATTTTCTAATAGAAACTTTTAAAAGTGATGAGTTGACACGCTGTTTACGGAGTGACGATACAATAGTCCCATTTAACGCCTCCTTAAACACCCAGTTAATTTGTCCTCACATGGGATAATTGAATGAAACTTTAGGGAGGTTTTGACGCCGGGCTTTCTATGTTCTTAGTTCAAATTGCTTGTTAAATTTCACGCACGATCAAATGTGAAGGTAAAAAAAAATATGGAAAGAGTTCTAAATCGTCGATGCTATTGTGACGAGTTAATTGTTCTATTTCTGCGTTGTTGTTTATTTAAGGAGACCAGACAAGCCCACCTACCGCAACTCTAATTGTAAGCGATTACCTTAATTAATTTTGTTATCTGCAATGGTACATACAAACTCTCACCACGTTATAATGGAACAAAATCGACACAAAAAGAAAGGCGGCGGCATCCTTGAGGTCGAGTACAAAGGGTATAATTGAGCGAAGAACTACTGTGGGTTTTTGGAATGCTGGAAATTTTTCTCTCTTCTGTGCTGTGTTGTTGTGCTCACTCAGCTTTAATCATGTTGAATCGACTGGCCTTCCTAGTCACGCGCATCAAAACGAGCTCAATGTATACGCCGACATTTAAGCGATACCTTTTGTTTATCTCGTTGTAAGTATAGCACTCCGATTTTTTGACATAAGACACTGTCCAATTTACTTAACATCTGAAGCGGAAAATTTTTCTATATTTCACCGTCGACGTTTGATGTATTTCTCCCACGCATAAGCGGTTAACGAAATTATAAATTGACAAAATTTCCCGTTCGTTTTAGGAATTGCTTCATAACCTTCATTCTGGGACATGGTCACACGGTAAGCCAGCGCGCTAGAGATATTATTATTTTTGCATCAACCGCAAGCACCTATCTCAGTTTTATGGCATAAAATTCTTTCAAAAAATCTAACCACAGGATCGGGAGAAATACTTTGATAAGCACGTCAAGACGGAAAGAAGACGAAGCGACACCAGAAGCTTGCCATTTCACCGCGAAACACAATTGTATTCGCGCTCCAGTCGAAGTCACCTTCGAATACATGGAAAAAGAATTGATGCTTTGGGAAAGGATGGAGACAAGTACGGTAAGTATAGTTAGAGACAGAAGTAAAAGGTGACCCAAAACATTCTGCCAATATTTACAAAATGTTATAAAATATTAAGCGCTCAAATTTTGCTTTTAAGCTTGCTCCTTGCATCGCAGAAATGTTGTTTGTTGCTATCATCGAAAGAACACTTTCTAAAACGTTTATCTGAAAGTTTAACGCCTTTAAAGCTGTCGTCAAACACTCTCTTAAAAGGCTCCCCACGAAGTAAAGCGATTATCTCGAGTGTTACGTGTTAAGAAGTGATTTTTCATTCCGCACGTTTGATAGCAGCAGTTTAAACCACATATCCCGCATTCAAAATACTTTGTTCCATTTTTAGGCACGTATCTCATTTATAACTTTGCAATTAGATGTGGTAACTCAGATGCAAGTTCAACCTACACTATATATTTATATATATACATTTTTTTTCTGTGAGTGATTAAGAAAATCTCATGAGGATAAATGCGTTGATTTTATAAAAAGTTCTCGTCTTAGATTTTCAATGTTGTTTACTGTGAAAAGCATTTTGCTTAGCTGGTTCGCGAGGCTTTACTTAGCATTGATCATTACGAGATCAATTTTAGCAGAGAAATGTTAAAAGCTAATGCTATCACTAAACCGAACCAAAAAAGTATGTACGGCATTCACAGTTTACTTTATACGTAGTAAAACAGGATGTGATGGTGACCGCCTAGGACACTACTGTCTTCAAAAGAACCTTATTTGCGGCACAGGCCTAATCCTAAGAGAAACACTTAGGTCGACACATAACTGAGCGAGGAATTTAATTTAATCTATTTACGTCCAGTACACTATTGTTTGCCCTAAGCGGCGTCAGTATATTCTGTTGATAGCTTTATGAGGTCCCAATCAAACCTTTTGGTCAAAAAACTGTCAAGCCGGAGGCCGAAAATAAGTCTACTGTTAAGTCTATGAGTAGGGTTTTCTGAAAACGGTGGAAAAAGCTCTATAAAACGACGTTCATTTTTCTAAATGCATTTCGAGGCTCGTTTAGAACAAAAATGGCAAGAGCTTGTTTCTAGTTATTTGGTTTTAACGAAGTTGGGAGGCATGAGGGATTAGAAAATGTCTATCCCAAGCTGATAAACCGAAACACATATCAAAAATTAAAGCATTCTTAGACACAATGCAAAAGCTTCCGAAAAGAATTTTCGAACTTTATCCTGTGCAAACAAACCAGACTCAGTTGTTTGACACGTCATGAGACTGTTTTCTAATTGATGTATCCTTGCTTCTTCTTCTTGCAGCAAAACTGGTCATTGAATCGGACAATTTCGGAAGGGTACGCATTCGCGGAGCGCTGACTGATTACTACCTGTGCATAAAAAGAAATGCAACGTTTATCGGCAGAAAGGTAACTCTTGTTGCTTGTGTCATTTCATTATATTATGCCCCTAATGTTTACAATGTGCTGTGTATTCTTTAATAATAGGAAGGATTAAATAATGCAGTGGAATCTGGCAAATTTGCATCCCTTGGAGAAAAGCATTCCAGGGGATTGTACTTACTGAGCCCAATCATTTTCTAGCACAATTATGTGCACCAAGTCACATGTGTTCCTAAGAAGAATGCAGTGTCCGCTACGGTTCCAAAAAAAGGCGTTGCGCGTGTGAAGCTGTCCACATATTTGGCTTGGAATGACACTTGGTCAATATAACCCACGCATGGGAAAATTCCCTGCATTTCGGACAAAAGATAGCCAAACGGATTTCTTGAACATGTCAAAAAGTGATAAGCAACTGAACCTTTTAAATTAAATACTTAACCATTTAACAAACGTATTATGGAAGTACCTGTCAAATGAGTTCGACAAAATGGTAGGTTTTGGCTGCGACTGATTTGAATGTCAGTTTGTGTTAATTCAGTCCGACCTGTCCAGCCTGTTTCTGAATAACTTGCTCAATAAGACATCAAGAACTGTAACCATATTTAAAGTAAAAAGGTATCCTTCAAAGTTTTTCAGACTACATAATAATCCATGGTTTTTCGAGAATATTTTTTTTTATTTTCGGGGATCCAAGGAGACGCCTAGGGGATTATATCCTTATCGAATCAAACTAATCTTGAACCTAATTAGCTGAACCATTTTTTAAAAGTTGGAAAAGGTCCAAATTCAATTCTAAGCTCTCTTAAAGTCCTAACACAGGGATGGTGCCACAATAAAAACTAGTTAATTGCAAGTATGAGGAAGCCATATTAAGCAACAAGGATGTTGGCATGCATAAGATAATTTTGGCGCCAAAACTTCGAAATTGAGTCAAAGGGGCTGTCTCCGGCACGGCTATCTTGTTCACTGGACTAAACCAAGAGAGGATAAAGCTCCTCTCTTGATTAAACTTGCCAATAACACCGGTATTTTTTTCGCCAAGGAACATGACGTTAGCGAGGAATTTTATCGTAAAAGAAAAAATCACAGCTCCGTATCAAATGAATATCTCTCCTAAATCACACGTTACAAACAACAACAATGAACTTTTAAAACGGTTAGGTTAATAAGTTTTCAAAAACCCCAAGTATGAGTACTGCAATCCGTTTTAATCTTCTTCAAGTTTTTCATCTGTGCATTTCTTTGTATTTTCTGTGTTGTTCATACCTTTTTTAACGGTTTGAGCTGTTATTTTTATGTTTCACCCAATTTGGTGGCAGCTCTCGCCGTTTGAATTATGGTAAATTTCGTGACACAACTCCTATAAAATCGAGATGACAGGAAAAGAGGGTTTTCGTAACTAACGCCAGTGTGTTTGTAACTAATGCTTACATTCAAGTGTTTGCCTCATACATGTAAACCAGTGTTTGACATATGGGAGAATTATTTCTGGAAAACTGGTACAAACAACATTCTACTTTGTGTTTTTAAATATATATATATATTCCGTCGATTCCTTTTCATACATTTCGTCCTTACATGACATAACGGAAAATTATTTCCCCTTAGCAGTATTGATAGCACGAATGCTAGTGAGGCAGAGCAAAGGGTAAATGAATGAACAAAAAACTTAGTGAAATGAAAGCTAACAGGGCTAAGAAAACACCCCTCTGTAACAGACCCAGTGCAATATATATCTTCACCAGGTTCTCAGAGAAAACGTCACCGGGTTATTTTCCACTAGGGTTTTTTTTCTTAGTTGTGTGTCTCCAATAAAACCTGAAAGGGGTGGCAGTTCTTCACCTTTACCGGCATGAATCCTTTGAAAACCTTTCACATATTCCTTAAGCGGGAGCTACTAGAAGATAAAACTTTTTATACGAGCGCTGAGATCGATTACCTGTACCTTTAGACTTTTTTTGTCACCGGTGATAGTGTTTAATATTTCAGTGCGTTTAAACAAAGCTCGTTTCTTTACCAATTACAACTTTGAAGTCTTAAGTTCCCAGAAGGGAAGATTTTGAGTACGAGATTAAAATGATAGTGAAAATGAATTGCAGTTGCTAAAAGAAAGCCTGAAAAAATTCATGTTTTCCGGAATTCGAACCCTGTCCTCTGCGATACCGGTGCAACGCTCTAACCAATTGAGCCAGCAAGCAAGCTGGGAGCTGGCATTAAATCAGGTTCGTAATACTCCGCGAAAGATGAAGATAAAAAATTTATAATGAACTTGATATACAAATTTCATACATTTGAACTGCGCAGTCTCGTCAAATATATGAAATTCATATATTCATCATTTCGATGGTAAAATAGCAGAAGTAAAACAATGTGCCCTTTCTTGCAGGCCACAAGGTCGAGAAGGTGTGTCTTTTACGAGAAGTACGCTGAAAATCACTACACAGAATTCGTGTCTGCCTACAATGAAAACTGGACTATAGCTGTGTCCAAAAGCGGCAAAATGAGGCCAGGCCACAAAGGACGGAGGGGACAAAGAACAGTTCAGTTCATTGAACGAGCTTCAAAAATTATCATTCAAACTAAGAATGTGGAAGATGCTCTGTACATTGGACTCCGAGATCATATTGAGCAGCTGCTACGAGCATACAGAACTAAGGAAAACGCTGGTAACACTGGAAATGGGAGAAAAATGCCGCATCCAGGATACTCCAACTCATGGAAGCGTAAGAACAAGATGAAAAGGAAAGAGAAGAAGATGAAGAAAAGATCACAAAAGCGATTACAGAAAGCACTTAGAAAGCTACGCCGTAAAACAGCAAATGAAAACCATAGCTAAGATAGTATTTTTCCTTGCTTGACTCCACTTTTTGCCGTTTATATTTTTTGACCTTCATGCGGGCATCAGTAATGTTAAACTGTGTTAAATCAAATTCTAAAGTCCATCGACCCATCCACCTCTCACACATTCCCACTCCCATCACTTGCAAAAAGGTATAAACTTTAGTAATATAATGCCCAAAACTACGACCATTAAGGCAATTATGATTTTCTTACGCTAAGGGGCGTTTGTCTTCAGGAGATTTGCGTGTTTTTTTTTTTGTTTGTTTGTTTTTTTCAATTTTAGAGTTTAAGAAACAAATTGCATTATTCACTTAAAGTTTTGAGCCAAAGGGAGACCTTAAATTGAACGTTTCAAAAAAAGTAACTTACATACCAAGGGCTCTTATAATTTTCTTTAGAGATGAGGCAGATGGCTTAAGAAGAAACTGATCTAACACAGTCAAGTGATAGATGAACAGCGAGGAAAATTACAGAACTTAGTATATAAGGAAGGTGCGTCATTTAGGCTATGGTCGAAATCTATCAGATGAGAGGACCAACACTGATCTTTCCATTCAATGCAGTGAGGAGGCGAAAAAGAAAAAACGGTCTGTAAGGTGATTGAACTGTTTGAAGACGCTTTTACACCTTAAAGCCCATTAACGCATATTTACTTGCCGTATACGAGAATGATGAGTCTTCTTATCGCATATACAATGACAGATCGAATCTGAGGCCTTTAGAGATTGCCTTTTCGGAGCACTATGACTTGTGTTGTTCAAAGAAGTCTGAATTTCAGCCGTCTCCTCGAGTCGCAAAAGAGCTGAAATTGCGGCTTTCCTTAAAGCAGAAGAATTCTAAATTGTTTATAACCCAATGATGGATAGGAAAGTGGATCAAGCAAGTTTAATAGAAAATGACGCCTAGTTATCTGCTAGATCGCTATTTGCTGATTCGGTATCTGTTTGAAATAACGGAGCTTTTACGAGGAGAATTTCTCTGGAGAAAAAAATTACAGCTTTGACGCCATCGTGGTAAAAATCTAGGAGCTGAAAAGTATTTTTGACAGATTACTTTACGTGTTATAAAGTAATAGTTTTGCATACGTTTCCATGTGCCATTTCACTGCTCATATGTAAAAATATATTCCCAGTTGGAAGTTTTATTCTAACGTTTTAGTGCAAATAAGAAAAACAACTTAGAAGTTGAATTTTCCGTTTCTATTTCCGCCTTTTTCGACATGTACTACATCCACAGAGGATTGTAATGGACTGTCTCTCGTTTTCCTTCTGCTGTCTCTGACAGCTGGTAAAAATGATTTCGTCACTGAGAAGTACATGTATACTAGCCTCTTTTCTTTCTAAAAAGGAATGTTCAGCAGTTAAAGGTGCTGGTAGCCTTGTACTATATTTTAAAAATGTAAGCAAAAAATGAAGATAATCATAAAGTAACAGATATTTTGCAGATATGAAATGGGTAAGAGAATTATAGGATAATCCTTTTTGTTGTTGTTGTTGTTGTTGTTGTTACAATTTCATACGCTTTTTGACATGGTACTGTTATTTATTTGACTTCTATTCGTGCTATAAATTGTAGGCTTCGTAACGTCGTAAATTGCTTTGTACATAAAAAAAATAAGATGAGTGACTTGAACCATGAAATATGAATTGCACATTACAAGTTTAAATTAAGGATGAAAAACTTTAGAAATAAAGTTACATGTGGTTTTTGGTGAATCTCACTTGGCAATAGTTCCGTGCCAGTTTTATCCATAAGAACTATTTCAAACAGTTCTTCAATCTGTTCTTTTCCGAATTTAAAAATGTGTCAACTTTTGAATCTGATGTTTGCCGATTGCAGTAAACGAGATTCAAAATCTTGAGAAGAATACGCACGCGATCTGAGCTTATCCCGAAACTGAAATTAACGCCCCAAGGGATAACTTGGGTACCTTTCCGCCAGTCGATTTGTATTTCAAACTTAAACTTAAAAAAGTAATATTAAATTGGAAAAATATATCTGCCTGGATTTGCAAAAAGGTACCTCTAGAATTTTTTAGCAACAGTCTCATTTGAGGCTTGTTCGGTACTTGAACAATTTTTCTTCTTATGATGTTTTAATTTCGGTACAAAAAAACCCTAACAAGCTGCAGTATACAAAAAAATGATTTGTTTATAATGCAGTTTACATATTTTCCTTTCTCTCTTTTTACAACTTTTATTTTGCATGTAGAAATTAAATAGCGCCCAAAATTATTACTAGCCCTTCGCCCCGGACGGGACGCTTGCCTCCTACTTGCTAACTAGAGAACACTTACTCCCGGAGGGGGGGGAGGGGGTGCTCCCTATAATGGCCTATACTGGGATGTTCCGCCCGAAAGGGGTTCCTTTTTCACGCTTTAGGTAAATGAAACGATAAGGATTTCAGCATTTGAAGCATATAAAAGCGGGTAGGGAAATCTGTCATTTCGGTCTGTAAAGCCCAAGAGGGCTAACAGTTGCATTTTTATGGCTACCAAAAAAGACGCAAAACCTTCCGGATTTGTGATTTATTCATATTTCAAAGACGGCCCATTTGCAGCAGTTGAAAAGGATTCACTAGGTATGCAAAAGTTGTACCATTTGTTAATGAAATTTTTCAGAAGGGATACCTTTTCTGTCAAAAATGGCATACAGAAGATTAAGGGGTTTGAACCTCCACGTATAAAACACTGTTCTGTACCCCCCCCCCCCCCCACCCCCCCGCGCCTCCTCCAAAATGCAGCAATGTTGCAAAACAACTTGCAATGTTGCCCGTTTTACGTTAGCTTTTATCGCCGGAAACATAATCTTCATATTAGTATAATACGTTTGAGCATTTGTATGCCAGGGAAAGACAGTGCGTTAAGCTAATTTTTTCGTTCTCTCGCCTAAGTTCCACATTAGTAAACTCATCGTTACCTATTATGTTGACACCACTAATTTTTACTAGATTAAAAACGGTTACAATACCTTTGCTGCTGGTGAAAACGCCTTTTGAAATGCCATCAGGTGGCATGCATATCCTTGTAAGATGCAGGCGTTCAAATTGTGTATCCACCCTTTTTGCGTTGTGCCATCATCCTTTAATTATAATTTAGCAAAGGTTTGACCTGTTGATGAGGAAAAACGTGTTCATTAAACTCCATCTTAAAAGAATAGGGTGGTTTTCGGGTATTTTTGGGACGTGACCGTTCTGTTCCCTGCGAAAGGGCAGACATTCATGGTGACAAAGTATGTAGAAGAGACAAAGAAAACAGAGCTGAAATGGCTGACAGCACTTCCCGGACAGGGCTGAAAAGCGCAAACTGGCCGGTCAAAGGACAAGATGACCAGCAAACTCAGTTCGTTTTTGCTGGACTGGCTTCCTATTGCCTATAAAGATAATGACACCGTTTTTAAAACTCCAAAATTGTTTAGGAATAAATATTCATAACAAAATGTTTATTAATTAAAATAGGCCATTTGCACGATGACGTTATTTTACTGCTACGACCAGAATCCTTTTCCTTTGTCCTTTCTTATTTAAATTTGGTATTCTCAGCAAGGCTTAAATAATAAAAGCCGTAATTTGCATAAGAAAACAAAACCCTGAATGATTCTGGTCGTAGTAGTAACATGACGTCATCGTGCAAATGGCCTATTCATAATAGTAGAATAGAAAAATTGCGTTCAAATAAGTGATTTTAGTCAAACGCTAGCAAAATTCACACTGAATTTAAAACTCTAGGGAGGAAAAGAACAGAAGATTTAAAAACCCTCCCAAAATATTAGTTCATTGAAATTCATGAAAGAAAATGCAAAGGTCAAAAATTCAACGTTGTTAAAAGGTTCCTAAATTTGGACTGAGTTAAACCGAGAAAAATACATGAACGAGGCGACCCTAGAATTAAATTGACAAACTTGCTGACATCCGATTTTTTTTTTATTTTTTTTTTACTGTTTTCTGGTTTCTTTGTTCTTCAACGAAAATATCAACTTCTTGTTCCGTTAGCTGTGTTTAGTCGCTTAAGTATTCATTTTCTGCTGAGTTTTCGTCTCCTCTCCCGATTTTTTCCTGAGGGAGGAGGGGACGTCTGTACACAGGCTAATAAATCACTAAACCTAAAATTTTTTTGGCAGCCATAAAATGCGTCTGTTATCCCTTTTAGGACCTTTCACAGACTGCATTGAAAGTTTTTCCCACACTTTCATATACTTCAACCAATGAAACCCCCGCCCTTTTATACACATGAAGCCTGAAAAAGGTAACCCTTTCGAGCGGAGCCTCCCTCAGTTTTTTCCTTTTTTCTTTAAGCACCAGTTGAAGGATTGCGTCGCAAACCGAATTATCGGGAAAATATGATTCACCATTTTATTTTTGTTTTCTTTCTTTATTTTTTTCTATTGATTTTACTGATCCAAATCTACTAAATATCCGGCTGACCCTCAATGGTTTGTCGTTGTGGTTTTGCCTTCAAAAGTGTTTCGGTTTCGAAGATTCTCCATAAGCCGTTATGATGACTACCCCCAAGACATCAACTAGGAGTTAGATAAAGATGGATCACATGACACTCCTGATTCGATGTAAATGAAATCATATGATAAATCGGTTACGTAGCCTTACAACTTGCTTCTAGCAGAGTAGATTTGCTGTCAGTAAACTGACCCGCAAAAAGAAACTAAGTTAAGACTTTTCAACAACGTTTCTTTACGTTTTCATACATGATTATTTGCTTTTTGCCATTCGCAAATAGCTAAATAGCTAATCAAGGCGGTTTAGCAGGCAGCGGATCTTGATAAAAGCGCCAATGAGTAAAATTTACTTACAAATAACAATAAATAATAGTCGCTCGCTCAGTCACTGAGCCACCTTATTGAAGTTCGCTTCGTTCGGTTTTTTACAACTTTTGAGAAGTCGACTTGTACAGCTGCTTGTAGCAAGTCGAACGCACGCACGCACGCACGCACTGCGAGTCAACGCCTCCAACGCAGGTTAGAACGCCCGAAGTGTTTATATAAACCTCACCATTCACTGCAAAAGTTACTGATTTTAAAAAGGCTGAAATTATAGGTGTCACTGAGAAGAAAAATCACTGTTCTAATGAATTATTGGCTTATAACACAACGCCACTGAAGATAAACGTTTTGGACTCAAATAAAAAACTCACCTTTTCCTCTACTGGCTCAGGTAATGCGATGGTCATCAAGGTCATTCTGCTCCTAGTTTATTTTAGCAGAATACGTTACTTTAATTAACTGTGCTTTGATGGAACTTGAAAACGGATAAGGTTAAGCCTTTTGATTCAAATGATCCGAAGCTATAAGCGTTGGCTTGTGCGGTCCGTAAAATATCTCTGTCGTTCATTAGTCCTTTTAATTAATGGTTAACCCTGTGGTTAACCATAATAGTTAACGATAATCCAGATTTAACTGAGAACATCGAAATCGTACCTAACAGTTTCGGGAGCAAAAAACGAGGAACGAGAGTCAAAGGCCGCGCGAAAAATGGCGCGAGTTAAAGAGCGGGGACGTTTCATTACTCGCGTTACCTAATCTGGAAATCCCGGTTACTCGGTCTTTCTTTGGTCTTCTTTGCTCCCCCAACCAACTCTTCCGATGTTACGCAGGTTAAATCGTGCCTTACTGGGGCTCTTTGCATTCCAGTCTTTTTCAAACTGAGCCATAAACACGTACTAAAAGCACATTTTTTTTGTCGAAAGGAATTTATAAATTGATCCAGCGCTTACTACAGGGTCTGGAAAGAGGGGAGGGGTAGGGTGTCCGAATCCTGCATTCCCGCTCCCCCCACGAAAATCCTCCATCCCGCCATAATTTTTTCCACCGCTTTCCCGAATTCCTCTTTTGTTTCCAAAAGCAATCAAATAAAGATGAAATAAAAATGGACTCGTCTGACTATGTTAGGAAATTATTACGTCTACGAGTATATGTAGAGTAGAGGACATTTCGTGTCGTATTACATGATGTAAAACTAGGGCTAGGACCTCGTGGTCAAAAAAGAGTAAAGTTTGAGTAAACACGGTCGAGACTATTACGACGACTCTTGCCTTGATTTATTACATTGGTGGCAGCGAACTGGGATATAAAGATGGAAGAAGATGGAACTCCAGCAGGAGCCGAAGGCGGGTTACCGAAACTAGATGAAATGTCCGCAGGCGCCGAAGGAGGGTTACCGAAACTTGAATCGACAGAACCCGTGCTGAAACAACAACAAAAGAAGAAACCACCGAAAGTAGAGCCACACGAAGGGGGCAGTGACCTGCAGCAGCTCGTAAATACCCTGTCTCAAGCTCTAAAGCAGAGTATGGTGGCGTCAAGCGAACAAAGCGAAGTTAGGAGGAACGTAAGAGCTCCACGCGTTTATTCGGTGGGCCAAAATTTCAAAACGTGGCTCTCGCAGTTCATGCAATACGCAAGTCTCGTGCACATCAAACCGGTGGATCGTCGAGCGTATTTGCTTACATTATTGGACCAACCGGCCTACAAAGCTGTTGAGCTGCTCAAGCTCTCGGAATCGCTACCGTTCGAAGAATTTACTGATCAGTTGACTCGAAGATTTGATTCGGGGAAGACGAAAGAAGATTACAAATTGCAGTTGCGGGCACGATGCCAAAAGCCAAATGAAGATTTCGATGGATTTGCGGATAGCTTGATGGAATTGGTCGAAAATGCGTACCCAGAGGCGGCCTATTCGTTTAAAGTGGAACTGGCAAGGGACCAGTTTCTTCAAGGTGTAGCAATTAGTGATGACATTCGTGAGAGAGTTTTTATGAGCCAGCCGAGTTCGCTCGTGGAAGCTGTGCGTGTGGTTCGCCAGTTGGAAAGTGCTCGTAAGGCTTGTCGCGCAGCTCCTGCGGTTGAGAAGAAGAAATCTGTTAATGTGATTGGTGCCTCGGCTGATAGTGAGAAGATTTCATCTGAAATACGCGAGCTCAAGGAATTAGTTCTTGGCATGAATGAGAAAATTCGTGAGCTGGAAATGAAAACGGAAGCAAAAACCGTGACAGCCCCACGGCGCCGAAACGAAGTAGTGTGTTACAATTGTCGTAAACAGGGTCATTTTGCACGTGATTGTCCGACTAATACAACGGGAAACGGAGCTCGGGGCCTGCCAAGGGCCAGACAGTCCCCGTAGGACCGGTACGTGTGGCCCTGTCAGACAGTGATGTCCGTGAGGTAAATTACAATACAACCGCGAATGACAGTGTAATTTCAGCCATATCTGATTCCGGGATCTATATTACTGGACTTGTGAATCATTGTTTAACTTGTGTATTGTTGGACACTGGCGCTACGGTTAGTGTGTTGAGCGAGGACACATGGAAGAAAAGTGGATATGTTTCTAAACTTAAACCAGTGATAGGAACATTAACGACAGCAAATGGCAATGAACTGACTGTCTTAGGAGAAACCCAAGTGAGATTTCGCATAGGAAACATGGATTGCTCCTGGCCTGTCATGATTGCGCAAGGTCTAGCACATGATTGTATTCTTGGTTCAGACTTTTTTCAGCAGTATGGATGTCAAATTCACTATGACACGGGAACCTTTGTGGTAGGAGATGCTGAAATTCCTATTATATACTGCAAGGTCACACCTAGTGTTTGTAGACTTTATCTGTGTGCTGAAGTAGAAGTAGAGCCGGGGACTGAACAAGTGCTAGGAGCTAGATTGGAAGAGGGATATGAACAAAATACGGGAAGCCCTGGGATCTTGGAGGGCTCAAAGGAACTAAAGGGAAAATCGGAAATTTGCATAGCTCGTTCCCTTGTGGTTCCAAGGGCGGGACAGGCCCTTGTTCGAGTTGCCAACTTCTCGGATAGACCAATCAAGATACGGTCAGATGTTCCTATTGCCGAATATCACCCTATTAGCAGCGTGAATGGTAGTATAATTCCCATTGGAGTTGACTCAGAATCGAAAAGTACCTCTCGGCCACATGCATTCTGTTCGACCATTGACAGCACAGTGGGGAAGAGTGAGCAGACAAAAGGAGAGGGAGAAAAGTGGAGGACAATCTGTGAACAACAAAACCTGGAAGGGCTTTCAGAAGGTCAAAAGGAACAATTCTCGTCTCTGGTGAAAGAGTATGAGGACATTTTTGCTATGAACAGTTCGGATTTAGGGAAATCTGATCTCATGGAACATGAAATTAATACGGGTGATTGTACACCAATTAAGCAACCACCGCGCCGTATTCCCCCTCACCAAAGAGAAATCATTGACCAACAGCTGGATGAGCTCGTAGCTAATGGTAGGGTTGAACAGTCCCAAAGTCCCTGGAGTAGCCCCGTTGTGTTGGCCCGGAAACATGATGGAACTTACCGTATGTGTATTGACTTTCGGAGACTTAACCAGTACACACAAAAAGATGCTATCTCGCTGCCTAGGACTGATGATGTCTTAGAGGCCCTGGGCGGTGCTCAGTGGTTCTCGTGCCTTGATTTGGCCTCTGGATATTGGCAGATGCCAGTGAAGGAGGAGGACAAACCCAAAACTGCGTTTTCAACTCATCGTGGACAATTTCAATGGAGGGTTATGCCATTTGGTTTGACAAATGGGCCAGCAAGCTTCACCAGATTGATGAATCTGGCACTCAGTGGACTCACTTGGACACATTGCCTTGTGTACTTAGATGACATTATCATCTGGGGCTCTACATTTGAAGAACATCTTCACCGCCTACGGTTGGTCTTTGACAGAATACAAGCAGCGGGTTTGAAATTAAAGCCAACCAAGTGTCAGTTCCTGAAGAGAGAAGTTACCTTTCTGGGTCATGTTGTTTCCGGTGATGGAATAAGGACGAATCCAGAGAAAGTTAAAGCAGTTGAAACTTGGCCAACACCGCTGGACGTCAAAGAGCTTCACAGCTTCCTCGGTCTGGCTAGTTATTATCGGCGGTTTATTGCCGGATTCTCCATCATTGCGGAGCCACTCTATAAACTGTGTAGGAAGGACACGCCTTTTCATTGGCAACAAGAGCAACAATCTGCCTTTGAAGAGCTCAAACACCGATTAGTCAGTGCACCAGTCCTAGCCTATCCAGATTTTAACGCCGGTGCAGGGTCATTCATACTGGACACAGATGCTAGCCAACATTTGGGAATCGGAGCAGTCTTATCTCAGCTGCAACCTGATGGGACAGAACGAGTAATTGCATACGGGAGTCGCTCTTTGAACGAACATGAAAGAAATTATTGCACTACTCGGTTGGAGATGTTAGCTTTAGTCACCTATGTTGACCATTTCCGTTATTATCTGCTTGGACGGCGGTTCTGCCTACGAACTGACCACCACTCGTTAACCTGGTTGATGTCCTTCAAGGAGCCCCAAGGGCAAGTGGCCCGCTGGCTGGAACGCCTGCAAGAATACGACTATACAATTGAGCACCGGCCGGGGAGACAGCATGGTAATGCAGACGCCTTGTCACGGCGACCAAGGCGTCATCATGGAGAGTGCCCATCGTGTGTTCCGTCAGCCCGACCCCAGGTAGCCGCTGTGGCAGGGTTGCCAACGGTTCATAAGCAGTGTGAGGGGAGGGATATATGGTCGACTGCAGCAGTGGCACAAGCACAAAGAGAAGACCCTGATATTGGCCCGGTGGTAGCGCAGTTGTCACAAGAGTGGAAGAAACCGACGACTGAGGAACTTCAGCCCATGAGTCTAACCACTCGGGCAGTATGGGCGCAACTTGACCTGTTGCAGCTGAAGGGAGGAGTGCTCTATCTTCAGTCGCCTACAGACACCTCTCCAACTAAGCAACGGATAGTTTTGCCACAAAGCCTGGTTAGGCCAGCGCTTACTGAAGTTCATGATGGTCCTGCAGGTGCCCATTTGGGGAGAATGAAGACCCTGAAGAAAATGAGTGCGAGATTTTGGAAGCCGGGCTTGACAAAGGACGTGCATCGGTACTGCGATGGTTGCCTTACCTGTGCCAAGTGCAAGTCTAGACCAAAGCCAAGAGCACCTCTGCAGCCATTGGCCACTGGAAATCCCATGCAAAGGATCCACATTGACATAGTTGGACCATTACCTCGGACACGAAGAGGAAATCGCTACATTTTAACCGTGCAGTGCAGTTTCACCAAGTGGGCTGAAGCGTTTCCAATTCCTAACCAACGTGCCACAACTTGTGCAAAGGTGCTTGTGAGGAACTGGATTTGCAGATTCGGTGTGCCCGACAGCATCCACAGTGATCAGGGGCGTAACTTTGAGTCGAAGGTTTTTGAAGAGATGTGCCACTTGCTAGAGATCAACAAAACGCGGTCAACTGCTTACCATCCAGAGGGCAACGGGCAAATTGAGAACCTACACAAGACCCTTAAGAGCATGTTGAAAGCTAAAGTTGGAGGTAAACCTCAGAGCTGGGATGAACACCTGGATTATTGCATGATGGCCTACCGGAGTAGCATCCATGCCTCCACAGGGCACACTCCATTTGAACTGATGTTCGGAAGAGAGATGAGGATACCCTTGGACGTGATGATGGGTGGGGTTAAGGACAGTGAGTGCTCGTACACTGAATTTGCTGCTAATCTACAGGAGGATTTAGAAGGTGCATACCGGGATGTACGGAAGAATCTGAAGGTTGCTCAGCGACGCCAGAAAGATGCTTACGACAAGGGAGTGAAGCACACGGTCTATCAACCTGGAGATTTAGTCCTGCGCTACACCCCACAGCTAAGGCCAGGTGAAGCAAGCAAGTTTCACCGACAGTGGGATGGTCCGTTCGAGATCGTATCACAAGTCACCGAAGTTACGTACTGTGTTAGAAAAGTTGCAGGACGTTCTAGGAGGTCCAAGGTAGTCCATTTCAACAACTTGAGGTTGTACCAGAGAAAACAGGAGAAGGCAGTGGGTGAAGTAGTTACTGGTGGTTTGGGCACTGCACCTGCAGTGGAGACTGTTGAAGAAGGACATGCACAGTCGATGCCGGGAGAAGAAGATGGGACAGTTGTTGGGGTAGCAATGAGTGCAGATGAAGAAGAGAGTGAGTTGTTGGAAGGTGATCCTGAACTGTCAAGCCAACAACCCGATACGCCAGAGATTAGTGGTTGTCAGTCGGATGACGTCCAGCCCAGCGGGGCGGAAAGGGATGTTAGAAGTGATCCTTCAGTGGAAGCGCCAGACACTAAGGGCGGTGGCCCCCTTGTAGATACCCTAGATGCTACAAGCAAACCAACTCAATCTGACCCACCTGACCTCAGTGGCGAGGAGGAAGGGAGTGAACATGAAGGTGAAGGACTGGAACCGGAGCCTACTCTCCAGAATCGAAGACCGGTGCGAGTGAGAAGACCCCCAGACCGTTATGGAGAATGGGTTATCAGTAGTCTACAGCAAATTGTAGATCGCGTACAAATGCTGGAGGACAAGCAGACCATGGAAAAAGATCGGATTAAGAAACTGAGACCGAAATTGTTAAAGAAGGCTCGAGCACTAAGAGGATATTGAGACTGTGATTTGTTATGGACAGTTTTTTTTGTATTAGTTTTCTTTCCTTTGCTTGTGAACTGGACTGGTTACTTTGACACTGTTACACTTTCAAGTGTTGTCCGTGAATCCGGAGACTCACCCTTTTAATTAGAGAGGGGATAGTGTAGAGTAGAGGACATTTCGTGTCGTATTACATGATGTAAAACTAGGGCTAGGACCTCGTGGTCAAAAAAGAGTAAAGTTTGAGTAAACACGGTCGAGACTATTACGACGACTCTTGCCTTGATTTATTACATATATAAGGGTCGATTAAGACCTGGATTAACGTGATGCGGAAGCTCTTACGTGGGAGACCAAAGGAAAAGGAGTGAAAAAAGGTGAAAGTTTTTCTTTTGCCCACTCGGCCCACATGCTACGAATGTGAAAGCCTCAACCAACAGCGTGCGGTGGAATGTGCGGGCTGTTTCACGGTTTGCTATCATCTATCATTTTACTAACAAATACAGAATACGAACAAGCCGAAACTTACAATGATGGGTCCTTTTAATACGACTCAGGTCTCATGCATCTGGCACCAATTGTCTGTAGGAAAACAAAGCGATATCAAAGAGTTACTAGAAATGAGTTGACATGAACGTACATAAATTTTTCTATAGCCCAGAAATCCACACTCACTTCATTTCACACATTTCCCATTGGTTTCACTGGAGCAGGTGTAATGAAGACTTTCTTAACTTTGTACTACAGAAACTTCGAATCTACTAATGATGAACAGCTCTTTTAGGTCCCTTGACATCTCAAAAATCCGTCAATATTGAAGCGGACAAAACTTCTAATAAAGAAGTGCCAATAATTGGAACATCCTGTTTGTCACAATGATGTAATTACCGGGTCGGCGGCTAGTGAGCTGCATAAAAGGTGTACAACTTCCTGGTTTTTCTCACGAGAAAGCCGCATGGACACGAAGAGTTTATTAGTGTTTTCTATGGCTGCTTTTGCTATTAAACCTATCTTTGTCATATATATAAAAAACAATTTCACACCTGCTCAGAAGACTTGAGAGCGAATATTTTCAATTTTCCCGGTTCTACTCCCGCAAAAGTAACCCACGCGATTGCATAAACCTATGGAGCGTAGCCGCAGGAGGAGCCAGCATCTTGGCCGCGTGGAGAGCAACATCTGGGTAGGAATCAAAGCATTCTTTGTCCAGTATAACAAAGTAAATGGGTCACAACAATACAGTATAATCTTGGGTGGTAAAGCTACTTTGACTAAGGTGTAGACGTTTTCCACTTTAATAAGAACGCGGGTGCTGATAGGATTCGAAGATCAGCTTGCCACCAACCGTTACTGATGAGCTGAGCTTTCATTATGTAGATTTACATCAACACACTCTTTTGGAGAACCAGGTGTTTTATTGCAAGCCGCCAGGTTCCCAGTCAACCGAGTCAAAGAGGAGCTATTTGTTCAAGCAGATTTTTCTCTCGCAAAAATAAGAAACAGGTTAATTAGAGCCAGGTTTTTACGCACAGTAGGTATAAGGGTGTGCCTAGTGCCTTGCAGTGATTCAAAGTTTTTATGCCGTCTTACTTTTTCTGGCGGAAAAGATGGAGATCTCACAATAAGTCGCTGCTTTTATTAGACCGCAAGCGGTCATCCTCCTCTTCTCAGCTGCTCAGAGCCATGCGCGGTAGGCGAAAAAGTAAAATTATGTAAATTACTGTGAGTCTGTCAAACGAAAAATAGCACACGGCTCGCGGTCTATGCTTTTATCGTTTTTTAGTACAACTTGCGAAGTTAAAGACAGCCGTATGTACAAAAGTGGCAATATGCAATGAATACATTATACCATATACTCCGCAAATGACTGTGGCAGGATAGAGGTGAATGAGCTTGAATGGGGCCTAACAGTACTCTTGATGTAGAAAGATATTTGATCGGTTCTGTGACTTCTGCGGAGTACAGAGTGTAAAACATTAAACGTTTTAACACCGGAAATTGCAGTTGAAAAGGTTACCGATAACAAGGACTAGAAGCTACAATACTAGTCTAATTGATTATGAAGCTGCCATACTAGTTTGGAAGCAAAAGGAACACCCAAAATACCCTTGCAATTCCACTTCTGTGTATCTAAACAATGAGCATACGGTCCGGATCTTTGACACATGTATATATCCACGCTAATCCCATAAATAACGAGAAAACTACGTGGCAGACGTTGACAGAAAGTTTTATGCACTCAGAACTCTTCATATACCGAATGTTTTCAATTCACATCCATACCGCCATCTGCTAAACAACTTAAAGAAAAACGGGCCATTGCTGCGGGCATAACTTTACCTGCAGTTTTCCTGCTATGGTGTGTCTTACTGAACACGATCAGACTAGTTTTCTTCACTTCTTCCCGATACAAAAAAGAAAGAAAAATTAAGGCCTATTACTAACGACAAAAGTGTCATTAAATAACGGAAGGCTTGAAAAAAAAAAATAGACAAGCTGAACTGTGCTGTAGTTGAGCTTATTTGGTGAAAGAAAACCTGAGCTTTTCAAACAAGAAGGGTTCATTATTCAACACTTTAATAAGACTGAGCAATTTCTCTCAATTGAGCGTGTAGGTTACTTAATACTAGGAGACGATAAAGAGATAAAATATTATATAGTAATTAAAAAAACATTTGTTAATGTGTTCCCCTTCAAACCCAGAGAGGTTGCAGTGCGGTGAAAAGCATGTTCCCATCTCATTCAGTGTTATGCCACCTAAAAAAATATCTACTTCCTGTCCAACTCAGCCAAATGTACCACACATTCCGGAAAATTTTTAACTTTGATTTTTACTTAAATATTCTTGACAAGCCGCCCTCAAAATTTATCCTAAAGAAAAACAGTGCATCTTACTAAACCAAACAAAGCCAAAGTATCCTTCACCTCAGGGGCTAAATGCAACAGGACACGATTGATGAAATCCCACTGATATCGGCTCTGACGGTTTCTCATTTACACTCAGGGCAAGGCGATAAAATGACGAGAATACCTCCCCTTGAGATGAAGTAACAAACAGTATAAAAGCGGGCAATTTGTTGAGACTTTCTCGCAAAATCGCAACATCGGATGTTTCTACATTCGAGAGAGTAGTCAGCAACTACACCGCACAACTCGAATGACAATGGCGATCAGGCGGTCACCCTTGAATTGGATTTGTGGGCTTATTTTAATCCTGTAAGTTGACAATTTGAAAGAGGGACTGTTGCAGATAACAGCCCACACGTGTGATTCTGATAATATCTTCACATAAATCTTTTCTAGCCTTCCGTTGATTTCTATAACCAGTGCGGCTCGTCATCGATCGAAGTGTCCATACGAAGATGACTCCATACCGGTAAGTTTAGTTTGGGTCACATTTCTGAAAAAGCTTTTCATCGTAATAACGTTTATTTTTTTCTCCGTTGTCTAGATATGGGAAAAAATTCAGTGCGACAAGTCAGATCCCAACACTCCTCCTGTTAAGCGGTTAGTTCGTCTATATTCAAGGGCATCTTCCAAGCATATTCAGATGGAGGCCACGGCAGTCAATGCGCGTGGCAACAAGAGTTCTGAATACGGTAAGTTGCACACAAAAAAATCTTAGAACCATTCGAGCAAGAACTAACCTTGACTTCCTTAGTTTGTTTTTATAAAATTACGGCCATTAATTACGTTAGAAGAAAAAACAAGTAAATTTTGTAGGCTATCAAAACTTCATGCTTTGAGAGAAAATATTTTATTGGCAACTTAACAACATAACACTATTTCTCCATTGCAGAGTGAACTCGAATGTACATTTAATAAGTCGTGGTTTGTCGTGATCTAATTAGGCCGTGATAAACTGTAGCGATTACCTTCGTGTTTCGAGATCTTTTGATAACATTATAAGCTATTATAAAACGCCAATTTAAAAAAAAACACGAAATCGAATAACCTTTCTCACTGACTGTCAAAATTATATGTATACCATTAATCTTTCTCTACAACAAAAATTGGGAACATAACTAGCTCTGTATTAGACTGAGAGCAGTTACGTTTTTCAAGTACGTGCGAACAAATTCATTGCGGCTGGTAGGAGTCCTGTGAAGGAAATTGCCGGGCGCACCTCGTAGCTCGATTACCAGCGCCGACAATAAATCTTTGACACCGAAAGAAAATCATCTTTTTGAGGCGCAAAGGAAAAGCTAAAGGAAAAGTGAGGGCCGATTCCGGGTCTTTAATGGTTTTGTCGGTTGCACCGCAGGTGGAAGAAACAAATGGGCCGCACATGTTTGACTGTTTCTCGAAAAGTGACGGAACTTGTTTGATTCCAGTGATGTTTTAAAACCAAGAGAAATTGCAGAGAACAGTTAATCAAGTAAATAGTGATAACTGTGAGTAAGTTAAGAATTTTAAAGGTACGGAGCGAAAAAACCTGACACTTTCTTTCTTTTCACTGTTAATCAATTACCCAGAACATATCACTGTTTACTCAGCTTTCATAGCCTATCAAAACGAAAAAGCAGGGTTTTTGCTCGGGGTCAATTATGCGACGCAATCTTTTATTCTAACGATTCCGGTAAAACTCTAATTTTTTCAGTATGACTAACCGTTGACATTCAATGTTTCGCGCAGCAGGAACCATAATTAATGGGCATAAGGCAACCTAACCCATCCTGCTCGAATCGTTCCTGTTATTGATTTTGTGACGACCACACCAACCCCGGCCTTTGACTTTTCATTTCTACTTCCTGTTTTCTCCTTTTGCTGTCTCATATGCCTTGCGCGTGCAGTGCATTGAGTGAAATCGTAAAAAAAAAAGTTGTACTTTTTCCAATAACGCATGGAGTTACTAAATAGTGTCTATTTTTCAAATGAGTCAAGAAAACTGTTATTATTTCAAAATATATATATCTTGTCGGATTTTTGGATACTTACCTTCCGAAATTTTTAGCGATTCAAATGAAAAGGAAAGGCCAAAAGAGAAAGGGTTTTTTGCGTCCAATAAGCAAGAAAATCACACTAGCGAAGGAAAAGGGAAAGGAAGATCACGGAAAGAGAGAGAAGAAAGAAGGAAGGAGAAGAGAAAAAACTAATGGTTGCACCCTAAATTTTTATATTCTTGGCTACTATAGATAAAAACCAGCTTGACGGAGGAGATCTATTTTGGCAGTAACGTTTTCAAACATCCGGCTAGATAAATGGTAATAATTCTCAGGGGCGGATCCAGGATTTTTTTAGAAGGGGGTGCACTCTTCTCTTGCTCTACTTCAACACCAATAAAACACATAGTTTTTTTTTTCAGAATACCAGTTCTATTAGAAAACCGCAGATCATCTTGGGGGGGGGGGGGGTGCGCACCCCCTGCATCCTCCCCCTAGATCCGCCCCTGATTCTGAACAAATTCTGACGTGGTTCGAAGCCATGCCGCGCCAATGGAGGTGGAACTGAAAATCTCTCAGTTTATCTACCGGTTTATCAGTCCTGTTACAGAAAATATTTCAAAATCAATCACTAGTAGTTTTTTCGCAACTTTCGAGAAGCAGCAACAAGAAAATACATCAGCATGCGACTATGACGTGAAAAATGACTTACAAAATAAATGTAAGATACCTAAAACGAATTTATTGGTTCCTTTTAGGAAAAACGGTATCAAAACCTAAAACTTGCAATGGTATACATTTGTACTTTGACTCTAACTTGGCAATATATAACGCCAAATAAACTGACTGTCTAATACAACGAACGTTTCACAAAATGTGGTGTTTACAAGTCTTACAAGGCAACCCGGCATTTCGTTAACATCTATGTTTTCTCGATCTATGGTCTGACCATTAATCTCGAATCAAATTCGAATTTTGAAAATTAGCCTAATCATTTGCATCTTCATATTGATTTTGATTGATTTCTGGTTTTTCTGATTGGTTTGTCTTCCACTCTTGGTGGATGGCTGATCCAGTTTCACTCAATCACTTGACGTCATCAATCTAGCTCATACCCGGAGAATATTTTTTTCTTAAAGTTACGGATGAAATGTGGGTAAGGCAAACGTATTCTTGTCCCGAAAGCTAAGTCTTGATTAATTTTAGTTTTATTTACTTCAAGCTATAATGTGCTCAATACTCTCCCCTGTTTAAATGAAGAATGATCGTCGCAGGGGTAATAAATTGCAGTTTAAGCAATTGCAACTTAACCCGAAAACATTTTCGGGACTTCAACGGGATTCTAACCCATCAGGCCTCTGTGTTAATAGCGCTGCAGTGCTCTACCAACTGAGCTATAAAGACCCATAGAATGGGAGCAGGTTGATTTGTTTTGTCTTAACTCGTTAAAAGAAGGAATGAAACATACATTAAAGATGACGTGAACTGCTGAAATACAAATTTTAAAGAAGATATGATCTCTCCCCTGTGTTGTTTCCATGTCTTCATGCATTTTCTTTTGTATTTTTCATTTCCTTCAGTTCCTTTTTGCCAGCTTGCTAATGCCACGCCTTTTTTATCCTGCAGCGAGATTGGTTCTTGAGTCAGATAACTTAACTGGTCGGTTAAAGATTCGCTCGGAAAAGACAAATCGCTATCTGTGTATGAATAAAAAAGGAGAACTTGTAGCCAGGGTAAGGAAACGTTTTTTTATCTTTTATTTTTTGCTAATTTAATTGGTCAGTATAAATAAGACAAATCGGTCAATCCTTTGCCTAAAATTCTTGTAAGGTCTGCACCAGAGAGGTTAAACATCACGTTTTCGTCAAACTGCAAACGCTAATTTGTACGACGTGACCGAGTTTCCCCTTTACTTGTCATTTCCCTTTCATTATTTCTACGCATAAATTAGTAGATTTTTAAAAATTTTTATCCATAAGAATTGTTTTGAGCAGCTTTTATCTACTTATTTTCTATTGAGAAATTCTCAACTTGCATCTGACGTTTGCCGTTTCCCGTATACATGAGGTTTAATCTCTCTAGCTTTTCATTCAGTAATCAGAGCCACTGTCTGTCGCGCGGGCGAACACTGGGTGCGGCACTTGAGGGAAGTTTGGGCAGCCAGGGAGTAGCAGTGTGCCACTGAGGCCTTCAAACCCTGGCCTGTTTCAGGCACCAACCCGTTCACTTCGCTATCCTGATTAAGACAAAAGACTTTTTTATTTTCATTACGACCTTGGTCCATTTAATTTCTTTCTGGGCGAATTAACTTGGGAGTGCCGCTCTGTTGCTAAGATCTCTTAAAATTCATCCTAATCATTGGTTTATAGGAGTGGTTATGACGTAATATTTAGGAACTTGGTGTCGAATCTTTCAAAATTTCTATTAAAATCCGTGGTTCATTTGCAAAGAAGTTCTGTCATTTTTTTAAGGGAAATGGGTTTCTGGTGAATTTTAACGCCCAAATGTACAGTAGGGAAGACAACATTATCGACTTAAAAAATATCATTTTAACTACTTTGGGCCGAAACACGAAACATTATGAGGTAGCCGTTTTAAGCCAGCATATTAGGAATTGTTCAAGGTGGGCCTTTTGTGGATCTTGGCAAACTCAGCCTAGCTTGCGCAGCAGGCACAAGAGAAATTTAGGGCGCATCTAAAAAGGTGGCGCGAGGAACGAGGAAGCGCGCGATTAAGATGGAAGCTACCTCTTACCTTGCCTCTGTCCTCCTCTCCCGCGCGCGTCGTTTCTATCACCAGGCAGGCTAAGCTCAGCTGTTACAGAAATTGTGGCGCAGCTTTGATCTGGGAGTGATTTGGCCTCCGGCGATTAAACGTTCTTATTTGAAATGGTTCTGAATTCCTTTACGCTTACTGTACCCTTACAGCTCTTTCAGGGTAATCAGATCCTGGAGCCTGTTTCTCGAAAGGCCCGGAAACTTGACGGGCCTGAAGGCAAAGATTAAAATCCAAACCTTTTAGTAAAACCGTTCCTAACCCATAAACCAGTCAGTTTTGCTTCGTTAACTGGTAGTTTCATTCTATTATTTTCAAAACTATTGAAGCTTTGATCTTGAATGCAAACACAACAAACACAAAACAGCTTTCCCGGCCCGAAAAGTTACCGGGACTTTCGAGAAATGGGCCACTGATCATGAGCCTTAGACTAATCCAGTTAAAAATGAAGTACAGTAATGTTATAAATGTGCATGTTATATAGATGTTGATCTTCCCTATGTTATGCGTAATCCGGGCAGGGCTCCTATCCCGAGTCCCAGGGAAAACAAAAAAGCAAAAATGGGGGCCTCCCTCGACTCGTATAAGACTCGTATAAGAGCTGATGGATGGCAGTCAGTAACTACAAGACTATAAAAGGAACTTAAAAACCCTATACGACAAACGTAGATAAAGCCAAACTACTTCATAAGACCCCTTAGATATCAAAAGGTTTGAAGCATTGTTCACGGTCAGATCCATGTTAAGTTTTATTATTGAGAATTTTCAGCCTCTCGAAAACTTCTTCGCAAAAAAAAAAAAAAGGCAAAGGCTTATGGGTTTAGCGGGTTTATGATAATTTAGAAAATACATCACAGGATCTCGGCTGTACCAAGTGTCAAAATAGTTGAATTAAAATAAAAGTTAGGTCCATGGCGGTGTTTTTATAACTATCATAACGACTGGAAATTTATCGCGTGCACGCGCGCGAGTAGGTGTCTAGATTATCCGCCCTATCAGGGTGAAGTAATTGTTCGTTTTCACCACATGAGATTCTATTCATGCAATGAATACCAAAAGTTATCCTCCCCCGGTCTAGTACGTCATGCTGTTTATTGCGTGATATTCTCTTTAAAGCGTACCAAATGGGACAACGGACAGCTTACCCAAACACATGAGGCAGCCTCATGTTAACTTTGGCAAACAATGAAGTTGTTGCCCGAACGATGACAGATAACCGTATCTGCTCGATTTAACCCTCTCCTCGGATATACATGCCCCTCTTCAGTTAATAGAGTCCTTCAGTGTGAACTGCCCACGACTGGGAGAGAGTAAACTCCCACAGTGAGCGGCATGATTGTCATGCTATTTTGATTTTTTTTCTAATCCACCTTTAAAAAGAACTTTAATCACCTAGTTGGGGACTTTTAACTAATGATGAGATTTGAAGTGTCTATGTTTGTATTTGAAATATAATGGTAGGGGTACCAGAACATAACACGGTTATGGGCAATCACCGTTATAGATCAAGGTTACGTAATCGCTGGGAGAGTCATGATTTCTACATAGTTAAAACGAAACAACTAAATATTGGAGTATTCGGTAAAATAAAGAAAGTAGTGAGAGGAATTTGAGAGAACTTTAAGTTTTCCTTTTTTCTTTTCGGGTATAAATGTAATGTACCGTGCCCAACTGGCTCTTAACAGTCCATTTTTTTTTCCTGCTTAATCCTTCCCATTATCAGGAGCTTGCAATCGGACGGGTCAAATTGGTCAGTTTAATAGCGAATGAAAATCAAGAAGCAAATGTTTCTAGCCAATGAAACTCAACTACATAGCCATAGCCGATGATAAGTAGTCAAAATCAATGTAACAATTATGAGTAAGAGGCTGTACAGCTTGAGCTTGAAAGGTAAAACTGGGAGAAACTTGACTGATTCAATGACTTCACATGCATTCTAATGACTCACATTTAACTGCTAATGAGGCCTCGTGTCGCATTCAGGTGTAATCGGGGTAGTAAGTCAAAATCGTAATTTTAAATGAAATTACTTACCTGATTATTCCGCGGAATTGTACAGGAAAAAACCCGCGAGTATGAATCTGCATTTTTCCGCCAAGTTAGCCGAAACAGGTTCTTCTTAAATGGTAATAAGCACAAATTTAGGCTATTTAGGTTCTTACGTAGGTCCTTATTTTCATAAGAAAATACATTGTAGCTAACAGAATTTAGGGCTGTTAAGCTTATTCCTTACATAAAAATCTGCATGCAATATTACAGTTCCAATTGGAGTGATAAGGCACCAGTCATCTCTTCAAAGAAGATCCTGAATGCTGACTTATCTTATTTGCCCAAGTGTACAGACTTTTTTGTAGATTTTTGAAAAGAAGAACCTGTTTCAAATTTTAGGCTAAACAGGTTCTTGTATAGAGGGTGCCTCACTGGCAAATTTTAGCCTAACAGGTACTTTAAAACCAGGTTCCTGCTCTCGGATTTTTACTGTACTCCGCTCATTCCTACCACTATTACAAATCCTTCCTGTATCAAATATCCATAGTACTTATTTTACCCCTTAATTATCAGTTGCAGAAACAAAAAAATCGAACCCTGAAGAGATGTATCTTCCGACAAATACAAGCAAACAATGGTTACTCCGAGTTCGAATCTGTCAAGTATCCTCAGTGGTTTATCGGATTCTCCAAGGGTGGAGTTCCCATCAAGGGAAGCAGAAGCTCGAGACGTCAGAAGCCCCGTTACCGTCAGTTTTTGGTGATAAACCTGCGGCCAGAGAAAAAGAGAAGAAATCACTTGAGGCGGGCTATTCAGTACAATGAACTGAAAAAGAGAATCATCAGGCTTTTGAGAATGAAGCTGAGGCTGTGATCCTGATTGTGACGGCCTTGGTGGAGAGGGCAGGTTCACACCATCTTAGGTGCAAGGGCTAGCAGGAAAAGATGAAAATGCAACAACATTTCGTTCTCGGATTCTTTATTGGCATATTTTTTGTCGCCAGCAAAGGATTTTCTAAGGCCTACCAAGATGAGTGCCGTAAATCTGTTTCCAGAAGCAGAGAAACATTGAATAGCCTTGAGCTGTCAGATGACTTCTCAATTATCTTTCCTGAAAATAGCTATAATATCTTATGTGCTTAATTCCTGTTTTTTCTTGTTTATAAACAATTATTGGATGACGTTTTTGTGATATCCGGAATAATCAAGGTCGAGGTAAGTTTTATCAGCCGAGCCGAAGGCCGAGGCTGATAGCATTTACAGAGACCTTGATTATTTAGGATATCACAAAAACCGAATCTAATAGTTATTTCATTATACATTGTAAGAAAATAACGACAAACACACCGTCGCAAGGAACCTCGATTGATGTAATTGTTATTGGAAATCATGCGTTGCGCGCGCAACCTTACAGATTAGTCAGTTATCTGCTAGCAGATAATTAACCTGCAGGCTGCACTGATTTCCAAAATTAGCTGTAGGCTCTCAGCCAATGAGAAGACAGAAAATGAGTACAATGTATAATAATATAAATTATAAGTTCGTTTTTATTTGTAGCCTGCGAATACAGTCGTCTTCCCTCGCTTTTGCCGCTAGGGACGTTTTGGGTACCATGCTGTGAGAAGCGGCGAGGTACTCTTCGGAGACAAAAAGTGATAAAATATAAGTGTGAGAGATTTCCTTGTTGTCATTTTCTGGTGTCTCACTACACCTATACATTCCTAGTTGCCATGCGCCCGTTAACTCCGTTAAGTGGAACGTTTGAATGAGACTACAACTTCATTGTGCCTGAAAGGTTTTATTGTGTTGCACTATACCCGTGAGTTTCCTTAACTTCTTTTGCTGTAATTTCTGATCTGTTTGTAAGCGCAACATAGTGCTTATCATTACAAAATGCACGACTTCAAGGAACCTTAGTAACTCTACCCATACAAAGTTTTGCTAGGACTGGAAAATATGATAAATCAAAAGGGTAAGAATGAGGTTTTTCTTTTTTTCAACTTTTGCGAGCGGTAGTCTATGTTGGGACTCACTGACCCGCTCCCCACCAAAGGGGAATCACTCATGGTATTGAAGGGCAGGGCAACATGTTTAGAAATCGTCAATAATCCGCTCTCCTTATTCAGGAGTATTCCTAATGATTATTTTGTCATTTGTGGCTGAATATTTTGTTGAACACACCTCGTAAACAAATTCTAGAACAAAGGATATTCCCATGATATAATAGTGAAGGAAGTCAAGGTTTCGCCCTAGGTAAGGGAATCGGGATTCCGGAATCTGGGAAAATTTTAATTGTGGAATCCGGAATCATGGCATTTGGAATCCAGAATACAGCTAAAGGAATTTAGAATCCAAATTCCACCAACAAAGACTGTAATTCAATACCTGGAATCCGGAATCCACGGCAAGGAATCCAGAATCCAAAACCATTTTGCATTCACTTACATGAGTCGACAACTTTCAGATTTCATTTTGCAATTGTTTGCATTCAGCAGCTTTCCTGATACGTTGTCTTTTGTCCTTGGTATTACAACATAGCTACGCCTAGGGACCAATATTCTCCCGAAAAACGAGTCCCATTTCCGCTGTCAATGGGGGCGCTTTCAGGAGACCATAACGGCTGGAGAGAGCAACTCCATACTTGGCTATGTCATAGCGTTTTCACGGATCGGTTTATGTTAAGGTAAATTTTATAGCACTTTTTCCCGCCGAAATGGCAGGTCCGCTGTTTCTACGAACGCCATGATAAGTCGAAGATGTGGAAAAGAAAGAGAAAAAAAGAAAGGAAAAGAGACCAGTCAAGTCTGTAGGTTTTGCTGACTGGTTTGTGGGACTTAAAAGATATTCTAAATTTGCGCCAACTGAAACTCGAAACGTACATTTTGAATGAAATGTTTGGCCTTCCACTAGGTTAAGGCGGTTATGCCTTTTACTTAACAAGAAAACTTTACCCGAAAGAAGATTAGGAATGGGCGGAGAATTGCAGACCTAAAAAGTGATAGATAGGCGAGTTTTTCCAGAATATAAATCCCAAAACAATGGATCAATTATGAAAAAATTTATTTTAGAGAATAACGAGCTCGAATATTTAAACCGAACTAAGGAGTGTGGAACTGAAATATACGCGTGACTGTTTGAATGAAGGCCACATGGACAGACTTGTCAGTATCTTTGCAGAGGGTCTAACGGCAATATCAAAATAACACCTTAACATTATCTTTGGGAGCTCGGTGCCGACGCCGAACTTAAAAACTGTTGAACTCTAATATGACAAAACATCACAAAGCAGTAGATAACTCTCAAAGAAAGAATAACTGCGATATCATTATCTTTACAGAGGGTCTAACGGAGAATACCACAATAGCACCTAAACAGGGGCAACTAACGACTGTTTTCTGTAAAATATCTGTTCGGAGAAGCAAATATGGTCTAGAGTTTTCGATTGCTTGAGAACGGCTTAAAATTTCTAGATGACTGTTCCATTCATTTACCCAGGTTAGGCTATTTTTTCGTAGAAAAAGGAAACCTAAAATTTTCGGATTCAAAAATGTGATGGAGCGAGGAGCCAGAAAAATTCTCACTTTCGTAAAACGATAATTTGCAGCTAAAATTTTCGGGAAATAACACTGAAGCCCTTGTAATTTCGAAAAGAATTAACTTCCCCTAGGATAACCGAACAGTTACAAATTTTACATAGCGTCGCTTAGATTGCATTTCTAGATATCTAAAAGTGTTCAGGGTAGTCTAAAAAGTGTTTTCAATGTATTTATGTAGAGACAGTCGATGGGTGCCCTGACCTAAAGTGACTGTATTTGGGCTCGGTGACACCTAACAAGAAGCCGTTGAACTCTAATGTGACAAAACATCGCAAAACAATTGATAACTTTTGAAGGAAGAGTTATTGCGATATCATTATCTTTGCAGAGGGTCCAACGGGGAAAACCATAATGAACGGTGCCAACGCCTTACTTAAGAAACTATTAAAGTCTAACATGACAAAACAGCACTAAACAAAAGACACATTTGAAGAAGGAATTGCCGTGACATCATCATCGTTGCAGAGGGTCTAATGGGGAATACTACAATAACACCTAAAATTTGCTATTTGGGGTTCGGTGACACCTACCGTAAGAAAGGCTGTTGAACTGACTTATGTGCAAGTGTTTGAATTGAGGATCAAGGGCATTATGCTTTTTATCTCCAACGGATTTGTTTTTCTTCGCAGAGGGTCTAACGAGGAATATCAAAACAACATCTAAGATTGTTGTTGTTTTTTTTTAGGGCTAGGTGACACCTTACTTGAAACCTGTTGTACTCTTACGTAACAGTTACTGTTACACACTTAAAAAAACAGGACAATAACATTAGCCGTGACACTAAATAAAACAACACAGTGTGACCCCACTCACACCCTCCTTCCGACCCTCTGCAAACATCACGTATGTAGGATAAGTCTGGGGAATTCCCCCACGGTACCACGGCCCCGGGGGGGGGACTACGCATATGAAAGGGGCGGGAATGCTCGTCGTAAATTTTGAATTAAACCCCTAAAGGAGACCGATCTGGGCGTGGCCCAAGCTTTTTTGATGTCTAAAAGAGACCATGTTACAACACAGACAAATGAAAAACCTTGGATTATATGAATGGAGCAAATAAAACGAATTAAAAATACACATATCAAATATATATTTTTATATTTTTTCGCGCGCAACCCTAAACGAGGCCTTCACGGCTTGATATATGATGGCGTTTCGCCCAGAACACCCTAATTGAGACCAAAATCCGAATTTTACACCCCCTAAGCGAGACGACGAGCATCCCCACCACTTTCATATGCGGAGTCTTCCCCACCGGGTACCACGGCTGATGATGGTTGGTGCCTCAGCCAAAATGCACAGCCCTATTAGAAGCCTCTTTATTCAAATCAAAATATAAACGACGTTTGCCTCCAAATTCTTCAAACTGAATACCAGAACCCATCGAAAATCAGACCAAGTTGCCAAATAAGAAACGGCTTCCAATGAAACCACACCCATATTGCAATTGAAGAAATGCTGATTTAGTTAAGCATTAGAAAATAACGTTTGTATCCACTTGACAAGGTCTATGTTCCATCTGATACCCCATAAGCTGGCAGACTTAAATTCTAATCTGACAATGGTATATCCGGGGGTTCTTATCTGACACTGCTATATCCGGGTCAGCTGTCATCATAACCTTACTTCCGTTCCTTTCATTTGTGCCGCCTTAAACGACAAAATTTCGCGCAAAAACAATCAGGTATAAAATCCTACATGTATGTAAAAAGGGGTACAAAAAGCTAGCTCGCATTAATCTGACTTCTTTTATCAGTCTTCAATATTTTTCCCTTGCCTCCTTGCCTGTGTTAAAAACATAGTGACATAGGATTAACATTTCGGTGTTTTTGATAGTGAGAAAAAAAAGGAACGAAATATTATCCAGTGTAGCAATGTTCTTGCTTTAAGGGTAGTAAAAGTTTAAGCCTGCTGTATCGTAGGGTTTCTTGCTTGTTTCGTGAGAATGAGCTAATTGGCATGATTACTGAACCTTGGCCGATTTGTCCATTTCACTTCAAGTGACATGTTTAATACCAGACAAACATTCGCAGGAAACGTGTTCAAATTTTTTTTTTAATTTTCCCTAAATTTGTTTGCTTCTGGGTTTACCACCCATTAAGCAACAGACTAAATGGACATCGGTGTTACAAAAACGCATGTTTACTTTGGCCACTATTCAAGGTCTTCCTTAGCTCAGTCTTAGTCAGGAAAGCGCAATCCCTGAGGTAAGGCCTTGTCTCAGCGAGTCCGATGTCCTCACGCACCGTGAGTTCCAAAAACCTCCCTTACACTCGAGTAGTATAAGGGTTCAAAAGCCAATAAAAAGGAACGTTTAGGACCCGTGGCATTTTGCGATAAAGGGAACATGAACAAATGGAAAATAGGTAGAGGAGACTATTTAAATAGAAGACTTTATCTGACAAGCAGGCGCACGTGTATTATTACGCTTCAAAATCTGTGCTTTATTTCTGAAGAAACCGGAATCTGTGAAAACGACAGCAAGAGCTCTTCAAGTCTCTTCGATATTCGATTATCAGTAACTTCAAGACCATGATCGCTCTGAACATAACGGAATTAGCACAGACAACATTTTTCCTTTTTGTATGCGTATGTGTTATGCTTAAATTAGAGTAGGAAAATAGCTTTTGCATACATTTGGCCGTCCTTTTCTAAAAATATCTCAACAAAAACTGTCTATTTTGTTCTCATTCAAGTGGTAAAAAGAACTCACTCAGCGATCTTTCATTTCTTGGAGGCCGATACATAGTCTTCCGCTGTTTTTAAACTTTAGTTTCCTCTTTAGAGTTTCTCCACTATGGAGTAAACTGCTTATATTGTGGACAACGGATAATGGATCATTTCCAAATAATTATTTTTAAAAACCGGAAAAGCGACACACCAGCTCTCAACGGCGAAAAGCATTTTGATTGGTCATTCCAATTTTTCACAAGCGCGCACCGCCAAAGCAATATCACCGCTCAATCACAGCAATGTCGTTCAACATCGGTGAACGTCAATCGCAAAATAATAGAATAGTGTTTCCTATCATTTCTCCGCTAGTGATTCATGCCCTACCGGCTTTTCCGTGGTGCTGCTGGGAGGAAATTTCCGTTGGTTCTTCCACTTTACCAGATACTGCTGAGATGCATGTCACGCTTTTTGGTTTCTTTGTGTGTGTGTTATTTCGGTGCCAATTTTCAAACTAGACTAATATGTGGTACTTGAATCTCATTGGTAATGTCATATTAACGGATGCTATAAAATATAACAATAATAACAACATCGAAAGACGTGACATCCCACGGTACAAACAAGGTTTGTTAAAGAAATAATCATGACGATAAAAAGGCACAACTAAAACCGCAACACGACGCCGAATTCCGGATTTCGTTCCTTCCTGACCTTAAAAACATGCTTTACGAAGTGGTATTAAATACATCATACACAGTTAAGTTGTTCGTGTCAACGTATAAAAACCCAGTAAAAGAAATCATTTGCGTAAATATTGAATTGCGAATAAATATATATATGTTCCCAAAATTTTTTTCCAGACTGAGGACCTTGCTATTCCTAGCTTTAATACAAAATATGAATTCGAAAGTTTAGATGGAGCATTTTTGCACTTAACTCTGCAACACGCTATCAGGCAAAGGTCTTTATTCTAATCTACAAAAACATTTGTTACTTCACACTTTAACCTTTGTATATGTGTACATGTGTACTCGTCATTTTAATACAGGCTGCTAGAAAGTACCGAACGATATTAAATTTCGGGTACCCTTTTAAGAAGGTGGCAGACTTCTCAAAATATCACCGCTGTAGACCCCCTTTTTTCAGTAATTTACATCGCGGTCAATTATTCATGGTTTAAGAGGAAGTTCAGCAAAAAGCCAAGACTCCGAACATTGATCATAATGTCAACGGCAACTTCAAATAGAAAAGATAAGAAACGACAAAATGAAATGAAACTGTGAACTCCCATCATCTCAATGAAAGAATATTAATGACTGCAGTCAGTGTTGTGGCTTGCCAAAGGGGATATGGAAACTCTATCTCGCACCAAATCACAGGTCACGAACCCAAGTCACATGGGCTTATTATCAAAAGAGGGATGAAGCTTCACTGCTTATCTGTGTTAAGAAACTTCATAAAGATTTGGTCTTGCTGATCTCGAGATGGTGTTTACTTAAAATTCTCTATAAAAGCAGTATGGCTTTGAATTTATATTGGATGTAGAATTAGTTGAGGACAAATTTTATGTCTAGATCGTTCAAGCTAGTCAAAACAGTATGTGGTTTATTTTTGTGCATTGCAATGAATGCCGATGTAGAAACACTCTGTAATTATCACATTCTGTTCAAATAAGCCAATTAAAGTAGAATAATTTTAATTTCGAGTCTGTAAAATTGTCGCACAAGCTCCTCCTCACTATAGTTACAGACGCGATCCATCAAACCGTGTAATAATAAAAACATAAAATTCTCTTTGTAAATTTAATAGCCAGAGAAGCCACATGTGCCTAATATTTAGGAGAGAACGTAGAAGGTGACTGACGTGTTTAGTTTCGCCGCGAAAAAAATCTACTTAGATCAATCACTTCCAACAGATACCTATAAAAAGCTCACATCGCTATTCGGCTCTGATAAAAATTATTTTACGTACATGTACAACGATGGCTTGCCATGCGGCGGTTTTTCACTGCCGGCAAGCACCTCGACGTTGTGAACCAGATTAAACAAACCAGCACAATCTCTTCTTTCTGAATGTCTTCATTAAACATTTTGTTATTTACAATGACTGTATAAATAAGGCATATGCATTTTGATAGACAAATTTCATTTTGAGGACACGAGAAACCCCGCTTAGGTATAAAATTATAAATTAACTATGAAGACTGTCAGGAGGGATCTTTGGGTGTTCTTTGTCGCCGCTTTCTGCCGCTATTCTGTCTTTTATAACAAACACAAATCCCCGAGCATCCTTTGAGTGGTAAATAACAGAGAAGACAGGGTAAGAAGATAGAGCAGGCCGCCAAACACCCCCATCTCCCTACGCAAGATTTTCTCGGGGGACCGCAAGTGCAGGGGTGCTCCGATAACCTGCCTTCATCGTAAGAATCCTTAGAGCAATGATACAATGCCGCTTTAACCCCGCACATACAAGTCGCGTAGTCTATCAGAGAATCCACGTCCTGATTGCAACAAAACAACTTAATATCGTCATCTTCACGATGTTTGCTTTGGAGTACATCACTGCGACACATCGTTATTGATTGCATCCGGCCTGACACTGTGTGCGAAGGCCTCGGTTGTGAAGTTATAACTCCTTGTGAAGTCGATCCCCCTGTGTACCTCTTAACGAATTCATTGAACGTTCTGTTAGTAGCAGGACTCGATAAGCGAAGTCTTGTGTCACGATCCGCCACCAAGACCGGTTGACGAGCGTTTGGAACGCTTGCCCGCTTCGTGGCGGCGGCGATAATGCAGTAGTCTGAATGATATTCATCCTTGTCCGAAATTATAATCGTGTCAACTTTGCCAACCGTATTTTGTGGCCGAGTACGATGTTTTGAGTCGTTTTCGACTTTCCTCTTTTCCCATACAATTGTCTTTTCCAAAGGGTTCTCGTGTAGAAAGACCGCTGTCGTCTCTACCGCCATCAAACATTGATCGCCATTCAAATGAACGTCTCTTAAGAACACTTTGGATTTATTCCGCCGGGATTAGGCGTCCCCAAAGTCAGCTAGATCCAGTAAATGAACTCTTAGCGCCATCATGCGACCATAGCGGACAGGGACCACCAGTTGACCTAAAAAAAAAAATAGGACAAGAGTACGTTGGGCAAAATGTAAACCCTCGGGACCAAATGAACATGAATAAAGCTTTCATCAATTAACATTGCGTTAATCAAAACACAGTTTATATATAGTATCAGAATCCTTGGAGTTTAAGAGTGGAGGAGAACAAAAAAATGATTATCTCACCTACTATGACGATTGAAAAGATACTACTAGATAATATTGCAAACTAGTGCGCTAGACTCTTCTCCAATGTCCAGCAAAATCACACACAAATTACGTGTTCTAAATGAAGTGCCAGCAAGATCAGGAAATAAAGGAATGTATCCGGCAGAAGTCCGGATTCCTACTGATCGAGACATTGGCCAGTGAACTTATCCATTCAGCTCGCAGATAAAACCAACTCGCGTTACATTACACTTCAAGGAGGGTGGGTAACCAGAGACCTTGATCCTAATTTGGTTGAAACGGCGCGCGGTTTGCGGGAGTTCGATAACAAACTTGTGAAAAGGCTCGCGCGTGGAGCACTCGCTTGAGTTGACAATGCAAACGACAGCTTTAAGCACAAACGAACTAATGCAAAATCACCGCCCACGACCAAACCTGTATTTGTGTAATTGTGATTTGTGACGTCATATGCACGCCCACTTTAGAGTATTTCTTGAAGTCTTCGCGTCGCGCTTGGCAAAGTCAAACCCGATCATTCGTAGATGACCAGAACATCTTTTTATCTCCCGGAACCTTTCACTAGTGTCGGACAAACGGCGCTGACGATCTTAAATAGCTAGGAGTTCGGTCTGTTTATCTGTTTCTTAACGCGCCATATTGCATGCTGAAGACAGTCAAACTCTATGTGACTTCCGGTTTCATTCTGATGAGAACAAAGACGGCAGACAAAGCATTTGTTCCTGTGTAATGAACGCAATAAGTAATTTCCACAAAGTTGAGAAAGGTCTTCAAAAGTCTTCTTTCCGATAAAATTTAAAGATGATATTTTTTTCTCGTAAGCTTTCCCAGGTTAATCGACCCACATTGGTCAAAAAGGTTAAACTTTGCTCAGATTTTTTTATTGCGAGATCAACATTGACAGTCGGAGTTTGGATTTGTTTCTTTGTTTTAGAGGTTAGAGAAACCAGATATGAATTCGCCAATAAGCCACCTGATATAGATGTAATTGATGACCTATGTTTGGGCGGGTTACGATATCCAAACTGGGTCAACCGCAATGCCATCTATCTCTCATTTCCGTTCGCCAGTTTCCGATTTATTGATGAAGGGATTTGAGCTACCAGTCTGTTTCGACGAGAAACTTTAAAACTCGCTCAGATAGCAACTGCGAAATTGAATTCAATGTGTCAAATCTTCTATCAATTTTGTCATGCGGTTAACCGTTTTGGGGGCGCGCGAAAAATGGACACAAACACCGTAACTCAACACTTGAAAATGGTTGTATTGGCCTGGAGCGGTGTATTTCATTATTGAATGCAACCAAGTTTGCTTCAAGCTGTTGTTTTGCTTCTATAAACTAAGCATTTCTGATTTGAAGACACTCGCTCGACAACTGACAATGATATTTGGTCTTAGAAACGTCATGCTATTTACCCGCGCTTTCAAGCAGTTAGATAAAAGCGATATTGCCGAACTTTCACAAGAAAAAAAGAACAATGTGGACATTTGCATCTCCATAAACAATATAGTTTCCGGTCGTCTTCTCGCTCTGCTTCCAGTACGTTCGCTAAAATACTTATTTTCACTAAAATTGTTCTAACTGTTATTTCCTTAGCTTGATAGGGGAGTTCGTAAACAGATTTCCCGTTGCGTACGTCCAATTTTCTGTAAAATTCGCCAAAAAAATCTCTACGGTGCATGTCACCAAGTCCTTTAAACATCAAAAGGAACCGAAAGTGGCAAAATGTAATTACGACGCATGAATAATGTTCGTTTCTTTGTTAGAATTTCCTGCTTTGTCCCTAAGCTTATTTTACTTCAAAACAAACACCTGCTAGGATCCGTGAAGCTAAATTATTACTAGAAACTCTACGTAGCTTTTTTCAGTTGCACGCGTCTCTGCTAAACTGCGATGGAATTTCTAGTGTGTACACAAGCAAATTAATTTCAGGCGACCAAATACGACAAAACATTATTCAACAAACATGGGGGGCATCTATGAATTAACTGAGTTGACCTTTTATATGAGCAGTAATTTTAAAGCTGTAGGGAGCGGCAAACAACAACTCTTGAGCTAGATTAGCCGCAAATGCAAATTTTACGCTTCATGCCACAGGCTTCCCAGTTACTCACCGTGGACCAATGCTTACTTACCAATACATACCATTTTTACCTGTTTCACATTCGTCATACATGTTTGAACAACATTATGAGACACAGTAAACAGACGCCGAAGTTAGCATATTATAGGCATGAATTGAAGAAAGGCAGCCACGCATTACTTATTTAGGTAAAAAAAAAAGCTGTAAAAGCTACTTACTAAACCGAGGCAGGGTTTCAATCATCTAAATGACACTCAGCAATGGCGAGTAGTTTATGTGCACCTCGAGAACTCTCACAGCCACGTCGTTTACAAGACAACTTTATTAATGCAGGATGTTTATCAGAGTTAATAGTGATTAAGCCGTTTAGTTCGTTATATCAACATTCATCTTCTCCTTAGCCTTATCAATACACTTCTCCGGGCATCATTGAGGAGAATTTGTATAAAACACAAAGACGTGTTGGTGATCTCTTCTTGTATTCTCATCACGTTGAACACGTTGATGAAACCCATAAGGAGAAAATAGATGCTGGTCACCATTGGTGCTGAAAGGGTTAAGGGTACTTGATTGTTTTTCTTATTTTTTTTGTCTTATTTCAGAAACCCTAAAACTTTGAATAGTAAAACCTTGAAACGAGAAAAATGATCACTTAAAAAAGTCCATCCTCAGTTCATGTACGATCTGTCTCTGGCGCCTGGAAAGGCTCCATCTAGCTAGCAAAAAAAAAAAACAAACTGAACTATCCAACGAAAAGGAAACGTGGACTAACCAGAATTGCTGAGCTCTATTTTACAAGCTGTACTAATTATTAAAGCAGGCAAGAACAAATAAAGCTAGTCGGTATATAATACGTTAATATCCATGGTTAATAAAACCGTTATCAGCCCGGCACAATGGTACCAGGGATATTACCATATTCTCTGATAGTACTAAAGACAGACTCAACAAATTCAAGCCATGGATGAATATTATTGGCGAAGTGTAATAAAGCAAAAAACAATTAAATATGTGTTTCAGTTAAGTTGTTTTAAGGGATTTTCGATCATATTTCCTTCCTCTGTATAACTAGTTGTATATCCTTCCGGAATTTGTAGTCTTAAAATGCTTCTAGTGATTAAGTTAAAAGAATGTTCTTACATTTCATGACTAAGCAGATAAATCAGAAAACGACATAACCTTTCTGTGGCTTGACGATGATCAGTGTTCTCGTGAGAACCGAGTTGACTCCCATTCCACCTTTTCTATTTTCACAAGCAATTTATTGCCTTAATCACCAAATCGAACGAGATAAGACAGGATTTAAATATTTGTGAAATTTGACTTAGCCGTTGGTTACCCAAGACAGAAGGATATGTCATTATACCGGTACACTTCATTAAAATAACAAAAACATTTCTGTTACTAATGCCAAACCTGAAGTAAGCATGCAATGTACTCTGCCGGTTGTAATCCCACCTTCGCGGTACCAAGCCGTATACCCGATTCAGAAAGACGCCCGGTACTTACTCCATACCCCAAAATCCCGCCTACCTAAAACTATAAACATATCAGTCAATGCAGCGAGAGCGAGAGAAAACAATATTCCATGACTCCGTCGAGGTTCCATGCATAAGCCTATCAAGTTGTCGTCGCCATTTACAAGTAAATATTGTTATCTAATTCGTAAGGGGAGACGTTAGCATGGGATCAACCCTCGCCCCACCCCGTCGGCCGTCGAACCGAGTGAGCTTGCAGCTGAATAATAGTACACCAGAACACTTAAAATCTGAAAAGAAACACAGGCAAATTATCCTCTGATAATCTCAGCAAAGTTCCTCGTCTTAAAGTTGGACTTTTGGAACATAAAATTCAAATTGTTTGGACAACGGATAATGTTTAATTCTGACGGTCTTTGCTTGACCCTGGCTTCGGTCTCAATCCCTTCTGACTCCATTCCGGAAACGAGATATTTAATACCGCTTTTTGAGCCTCACTAATTTGTTAAGATTCGCCTAACTCGCGCGCGCCATGAAAAATGAAGTCTATCAGCATTTCACTTTAAAAAAATGTTTAGTATTTAAATATAGTGGATGTAACTTGACTATGTAAAAGACCACGATTTCCTGGAATGAGGTAGAAGTTGCGCCGTTCATGCAAAATATGTGTGAGATTGCAACCATTCTCTTCGTTTTAGACATTTTAGGAAAAAAAATAAAAATTAGTGTCTTTCAACTGTGTTATAAAGCGCGGCTGTTATTTATTTCCGTTCAGGGGTCAGTTATAAATCGCCTGTACTTATGACTGACAGTGGACACAACAATTTTGCCTTGGTGCAAACTTGTTTGTGCAGAACTGTTTATGGAATTGTTGAATGAGCAATGTCACGAAGATATCATGTTGCTGTTTTGGGTCCTCCTCTATCATCATCCCATGTAACAGGGGCACCCAACGAGAATATAGTTCAAAACCACTTCAACATAGCTTTGCAATTGTTAAACGTATTTCAGTATTTAAACGGTAGATATAGGCATATTTTCATCCCCTAAAAATTTTTCATCTGTTCGGATTTCCTAGCTGAAAGTCTAGTGATCCGAAAATTCTAGGGATCAAAACTTAACTTTTCGAAAATGTCAGCCAGAAAAAGAGGCTCCCGAAAATTCTAGGTGACCTTTTTAGGGTAAAAATTTTAGATGTTCGAAAATACTAGGAGAGGCAGGTAAGCAAGAAATTTTACAACAAATGTTCTGAAGATTGTAGATCTCAAATCGTCTTCCGAACAGATATTTTCCAAGTGACGTAGGGTGCCCCTGATGTAAGGGAATCCAATCCAGTCTTGGATTCTGGATTCCACGCTGTGGATTCCGGATTCCAATTACTAGATTCCAGTCTTTTTAGTAGAACTTGGATTATGGATTCCAATCGTTAGTGGAATTCTGGATTCCTTGAGCTGTATTCCGGATTCCAAAACTTAGGATTCCGGATTCCATAAACAAAATTTTCCCGGATTCCGGAATCCACAAACAAAAAATTCCTCGATTCAGGTATCAAGATTCCCTTACAAGGAGCGACTATTAATACAGGTAGCTTGTACTAATAGAATTGACCCAAAACAGCAACAGATAATTTTCTAAGTAATGCTTACTTCGTAATTTTACCCAAGCGTGCAATATTAACGATCTGTTAGAGATATGAGTAAAATATCAAACAAATTTCATCAGGGAGCATTAACCATAACAATTTTTTGGCGATTTTTGCAGGCATAAAACTTGAAAATGTTGGCTCAATTTTTTCAAGTTTCAATCCATCACTGCCGTCCCTTGTGAGCAGAAATTATGTAATCATTACTTAGATTACAACGCCAACAAAAAGACTTCTTAAAATCTAATTCGAATTCGCAAATTATTCTTTCTTGAAAAGCATACCTGATTCCAGACCAACATGGGAAAAGTCTATATACCCATTTTAAGACCGAAACGGCGCAAAAACCACACCTCTTGGGGTAACACATCGCTATACCTTTGTAGTTTATATAAGGGGGTCCCCCCCTAGCACTTTTCGTCAGTCTTTAACGCCGAACCAAGGCTACGATTTCGACAAGGTTTGTATATAAAGGAGCATTGTGCTTTCCAAGAGTGACTAATGATAACACGTCAGGTTCAGATCAGAGAGACAGGTATTTAGAATTTTTAAGATTGCCGACTATTGTTTCTTGAGCACCAAGAAATGCGCTAATGCTCAACGGGTTTACAATTTTGAAAATTAACTTGATTAATATTGCTGTAATTTAATTTAACCATACGCGGATATCAACTTACTCGCAGAAAACATTAAAATTGGTAAAGAATATCTCTCCGTCTTATTCATAATTGTTTTAATTATTTCGTCTGAGAATATTATGAACACTTTTTTCTCTAGTTCTGCAAATTAAATATAACTCCTTCGGAATGGGGTGACAAATAAGACGGTTGCGTTTCGGAATCGGCCAATATGAAATGAAAGTTGTTTGATCCTTTTTGGGGCGGTGGGGCGGGTGGGGGGGCTACGTTGCACTGCACTGCAATACAAATTTGCAAGCTTAACATGAGGTGGCAATAGTCAAGTTTGGACGTGGGCCCCTATTGAGTATTCTAGAATTACAACAGAAAGTTCTAGGACCAGAAAAAGTTGCATGTTCTAAAAGAGCTGCAAGCGAACTAGTAGTTGAATTATTTTTCCATGGTTTCCAAGGCAATCGCAGTACAGAATTCTGCATTGCAACAAATTTAATCTGTTTTGTTCTGTGAATAATTTGCATGGGATAAATGAAGTTGTAGGAATACTGTTCAGAAATATTACCTAACCTTTATGCATGCTACATTTTTTGTAGTCTACCATTCCTGTTTCAGCGTACGTAACAATTCTACGTACGCCCCGTTACGCGACGAAATTCGTAAGTGGTTGTGATTCCAGACAAGTAGTCGCTGGTTTCATGTTGATTGACGAAGCAGATATCGTTTCGAAAAAATCATGATGTGGCGCTTCGAGCAGTCTCGACTCTGCAACGGTCATAAGACGAACTAAAAAAATCTCATTGAAGTTATTTCCTGCCATATTTCGTTGCTCTCCGTTACCGTTTTGACCTCGCACTTGCTAGGAATTTCCGTCAAACGGAAAAGAACTGAACACATGATTTCTGAGCCGAATCAACTCTGGCAAGAGGCATCCAACGATCGAATCAGTTTCCAAATTAAATAGGTCAGAAGTGTCGCAGATGGGTTTCTCTAAGCATTAGAAGCCTGTTTAGTTAACTTTGGAGCTGCCCCAAATATTAATTATCTGTTCTGTTGTCTTACGGGAACTTTGACCGTCTTGAAAGTTTTAGATTTATATGCAGCCTTTTTGGGATCAGGCCGAAAGTTTGAGGAAACAGAGTGGCCATATACTTTCATAAAGAGATTCTTGGGCACTCTCTGCCTTCATACTTTTTTATTAGTGCAATTATATCCTGGTGAATAAAAAACAATGTCCGAAAATCTTAGACGAATAGCATGAAACGGTTATCCAGAGCGTTTTAGGCCTTCTCCTTCTATTTGCTCCTTCAAACTGTTACTTTACTGAATTGAAGAAAGTCGAACAAGGTAACTTGAGTGTTATTTCAGTTTCAACTCTACTTGAATACCTGAGCCCTCTTTGTCCATCACGTTTAAATCCAAAGGAGGTCTTAGTCAGAAATCAAAGAAAACTACGAAATTTAATTTGATTTTGAAATGCAGAAACTGAGACATATGAAGCAATGTGAAAGTAAGTGACTGCAAAAGAAGAGTATTTGAATGGTTACTCTATAGGATGTCTTCCACAGTATCAAAAGCATTAAAAAAAAAAAACAGTTTGAACAGCTTAATAAATAATACCATGGGCAAGTGATGCTAATAAAGTGTCATTTTAATGTTGCACGTACATACGCTGTAGGATCTCATCCACAGGTTCAAACGCGCACGTTACAACGTCATTTCGTGTCTTACAAAAACCACAAAATTACTTTCTTTCATCTGAACAGCCTATTAATTCAGCGTTAGAAATGGTGAAAGCTGACTAGCTTCGTTTTGTTAGAATGTTGCCTTAATTTTCTTTGGACCAGACGAGATAAATCCTGTAGTTTCGACTAGAAGCGTGCATTGCTCTTAAAATGTTGCCACAAGCTATTTATCCATCTACTCAGTTTCTACCCTGCAGGAAAAAACACTTGCCCACTCATTAAGGTCCTTACTTGATGTTAATCTACTCGGATATATTGATCATCTAAATAAACGCAAGCTTATTTGATTCAATCCAGGCCATTTTCCGGCAACTCACTTCCGAAAATGACACGAGAACTTTCAGTGGCCACTACTGTTCACTTCAATGTGGAATTCACAGCACGCAACTCCAAAAAGAAAGGAACAGATGGCTTTGTTTAGAAATAAGACTTCCTCGTTGAACCTAGTGAATAATCTCACGCGTCCATGTCGTATATCATGCTTTAGGTCAATACGTTTCTGCCAAATCTACAAATATTTCATTTATACTGTCGCTAACTCTTTCAGAGGAAGATCCCTACTGAGTTGGTTGAAGTTTTCGTTCCTTACCTCTTAAGTATTCAACAAGTGCCACTCTTGCATAAACGTTTTACCTCAAAACGTCTTGTTTTACAATTCTATTTACTAACCTTGTGAGGAAGATTATTTGTCTTGAGTTTGAGTGCCCTTAAAATCAGTTCTTCTCGGCGAAGGTGACACCAAAGAAATCTTTTGCAAACTTCAATGCGTTCAAAGCTCCTTGCTGGTGTTTAACTGCCAAGCAACAACTATTCACACAATGCTTGATCGATTCGCTTGTTACTTAATTATGACATAACCATCAGGAGACTTTTGTTTCGGTAAGTTAGAAACTTCGCAACAATAAGCTCAAAGCTCGACCGGATGTTGTCTGAACAAAAGCGAGCCTTTCCGAGAGGCGGTATTTTTTGCTTGGAGTTATCAATCACCCGAAACTATCTGTGAGTCAGTTTTAATCACCAATAAGCGCAAGCACCTCTGTCGCGTATTTCCCTGTACGCATCTAGATGCATGTACAAGAAACAACTATTTTCAGAGAACATGATTTTCAAGACCCTGAATGATAAAGTAAATTAGCCATTATTAAATTGTTAACAAGTGAACACCTAAGCTTTCCGGATTGAGTTAAGAAAGTTATCAGACATGAAAAAGTTGCTGTTTGTGCCTCCCTACATTTTAATGTGTTATTAACATGCAACAGACTTTGCAGCCTTTACAGAAACATTTATCTAAGTAATATCTTTATGAACCCATTACCTGATTACATACTCAAATTAAAAAGCCAAAGTATTGTCTTTTCGAAATTCTCAGATAAATGATATTCGCGGCATTTCCTGTTGGCTGTCGAGTATCAGTGTAAATTATATTTGCAATTATAGACCAGAAACAAATTTGGCTCTTTGTCAAAAACAAGCAACATCGTTCTGTCTTGAACACCTTTTGTATCAACTGACTCTCTTAAAGTTTCCTTTCATTTTTGTCTGAAAATACAGAGCTAACTCAAAATTGAGAAACAGACCGCCCATTGATGTATTCAAATTTATCTCTGTTGTGAGAACAAAGTAAACTAGAATTTCCTGTTTTCATTTCTTGCTTTGTTTTGTTTCCTGTTAATCTTACTCTTAAGACTGACTATCGCGGAGAAAAATTGCTAGATGACAAGACAGTCTTTGTTAAACATGAACGTGGTATTGGTAATCCTTTCGAATACGGCTCTTGTCGCCCTTCACTAACTTCTGAAGTTTCCTAGCACATGGTGTCTTCTTGTGCACTATAGCAAAATTCTGATTGGAAAGCCATAATTTTTAGCAAAATAGCATTCAACTGTCTCTCGTGTCACAGTTTTCTTAAGCAAGGATATTTTTACAAGCATCCTGTGTATTTACAAGGTCAAGAATAAATTTTCATCATCTTCTTCCATTGTAGTTACAAATCACGTGACATTAATCAAACGCATTTTACACAGCTGAAAGACCTGTAAGGATTTGCTTATTCGAATGTAGCAATAAAGTAAAACTTTAGAGCTGATGGTATATTGCCTGTGAATACAGCAAAAAAACAGTTCTCTAAAGTTTTTCCCTTGAGAAAAATTATAGGCAAGCGAAAAAGAGGAAATTTTCTTCGTGTTAAAATTAAGGCCAAATTCGAATGAACCACCCCTAGTCTTTATCCCTCGTCGGTTTTGGGAATGGGTAGGGAGAGGAGGGCACTTCGCATACCTGGGACCAGGAGCCTATCTGGGCTCCTGATGAGACCTATTAGTCCTACTCGCACCCACCCCTACTGGATAGGTCTGCGTCCAGTAAAGCTGGTAAATATTTAGAGTGTTTGTCAAGCTACACATTCAGTATTCTTTTCGTTTGGCCAAGGTATTTTAAGCGCAATGGTTGAATACCTCTTGTTAAATTGGGCTTTTCCTCGGTTAGAGACAAGTTTTCGTTGTCGGATAGAATCCAGTTACTGCATGATGCAAACACTGTGTGTAGCGAAGGGATACAATCATAACGTTTTGGTTGATAACGCAAACGATATCTGGGACCTCCGGAATCTAACATCTAAGGCCCACTAAACGAGGAAATCGGAAAGTGACCGGAACACCAGACCAGGCATTTCTTAGGACAAGGAGCAGACAGGAAAATAAGCTCAAAGTGGCTGACAACTCTAAGGCACCTGACAATAAAAAGCAAACGCTGACATAAACAATTATATTCGTTTGGCGTGTCACGAATTATTGAGTAGCTACATAAAATGCAGAGTCGTTGCCCATGCGCTGGGGACTTCTTCGTGGAGTGATTTTATTCGTGTTATCCTTGGCTACTTTCAATTGGCTGTTTTCTCCGCCTGGATTGACATTTCGTTATTCTCCAATTTATGTTCAGTTCTCATAGAGTTTCGTCGAGGTGTCGACGGTTCTAAAGGAGTGGGTGTTAATGTGTTGCTGGTTCCAAAGAGATCATAAACGATGTTTCCAGATCAATATATCCCTGTTAAATTAGCAACCAAAAACAAAGACATTTATGCGACAACTGGTGCCATAACGCTATCCAGTGGATAAATCTCTGTCTTTTTTCTCTCTTATTGTGGCGCTTTTGAGGATTGCTCATGAGCTTTCATGTTTGAATGGCCCGCCGCGGCAGCCCATTTAATATTATGCTTAAATGTCCGGCCATTCTGCGCGATGGGACACTGCAATGGTTTCCCTAATACTTATCAACTGAATAGAATAGTGACTTCACTATTCAGCTTTTGAACAAACGGGGGCCAGGAATGAGAAAGATAAATCTCGTTTGCTTTCTACACAGCTAATTTTAAAGGCTGCAATTATTCCAGAACAACATGGCCTGGTAGGGTGCTCTCAGTCCGGGATTTGACGCAATTAAAGTGCGGGTCTTGGAAAAACACAAACTTTCTTGACGGAATACCACAGGCCACCCAAACTCACGTTGCAAGGAAACAGTGTAAAGTAAGACGCTTGACCCTTCTGCTGGACGCGCCGGTGTCGCGTTACAGGCGACCGTTGAAAATAAGAGACTTTGTATGGGAAATAAAATACTGAGATCTTCGAACGCGCTAAATAACGTTAAATCTAATTTTTCCTTCTATGAAATGAATAAAAAAGACTTACCTGCGATGTATTCCATTGTGTTTCAGTGTGTCACTATTACGCGGGTGGCGTGTCTCGCCGAAGTCTTGGCACGGGATGCGGTCCAGAGGAAAACTTGTATTCGGGATGAGATGACAGAAGCTCGGATAAGGGATCAGGACCCCGCTCCCTCTCTTCCAGACCTTGTACCAAACACAACCGGGGTAGGAACTCCATTATCTCTGAGAGATAGGGATACCCTACATGTACTTTCCTCTTAGAGGTCCATGTATATTGCAGATTTTGACCTCACTTAGAGATTTTAGGGTTAGTCACACACATCAATTGTACAAGGAGCAACCTTTTGGCATAACTTGGAAAAACAAGCTTTTTTTTACTATTTTTAAACGAAACACTGTAAGCATCTTTTAGGAGACTGCGCACCAGAGCCCTGAGTTTCTTTTGTCGCTTGATCTGTTTATTTTTTAAGCTTTGTTGATGGTTCAGTCTATTTTTCTTTTTTCATGTCTTATTACTGATGGGCTAACTTATCCGAAACCGACTGACCATGACCGGAGTGTCGGAGTGTATGAAGGGCACCGAGACAAATTAAAAATTCACGTAGACGAACTCATGGCTGAACAACCAACTGACTGTACGATTTTATGGGGGTGTCCCAAATTCATTAACACCCCTTAGAGGCACCAATATTCAGCAACAACTAATTATATAACTGGCACTTCAAATTTTAATAGTTATAAAGATAACATGAAAACTCTTGAACACTTTCTTCTAACGGACGTTTTGAAAGTATTGTCATATATCTTTATCCTAATCACCCTAAGCGACACCAATCCACAAATTGAAACCCCTAATAGGTACAACGAGCACCGCCGTTACTTTTATATCATCCAAAATTAAAATTCTGACATAAACGTATTATTGAGCAACATAGATTTCCAGGAAGGAAAAGGGCTGAAATTAAAAGAAAAAAACAAGGTTTTTGACCTCAATTCCCCTTCAGTCCAGAGAAGCCTCTCAATTATCTGATAAAGTCACCAACAAAGCATCAAACTCTTTGACCAGTTCCTCAAATGTAGGATTCATGCCAACATTTCAACATAATCTGACGAACAAGATCACACGAAAACACAAAATATGTTTTCCATGACTTCTGGAAATCGTTGTCGGCTCCTTGTTCTATTTTCTACGAATATCCCGAGCTAAAACGGGTTCAAAACGACTATCGGTTCTTCGATTACCGTTTAGGAATGCTTTTTCCCTTGCTGTATTCCCAGCCCTCTGTTTTCGTTTTATCGTACTTTATCTTATTTTGGAAGTAAGTGTAAAATCCGATTGCGAGGAGGTGGAGCTGAGACGAGAGCCCACTCCTTACATCCTTTGTATTTTATAGACTGAGTTTGGGGATGAGCTTGTTTAGAAAGAGGGTTGTTAGCCGCACATTTTGGGAAGGGCACATACCGAAACGTGGTTGATTATTGAGAAACAGGGCGTTTAAAATGCCATTGTGGGGTTTAAAGTAAGCTTTTTCAAAACAAAACACCAAGTTTTATCGACACAAAAACATACCAATTAGACCATTTCTGGTTCACTGATTTGGGAAATCAAAACAAAACCAGTTCGGCTACTTACGTGCTCTCTGCGTGGACAGCTGAGTGGCTTTTCCATTCGGTATCCAGATTTTAAAAAGTCAAACAGGCTTTCTAAAGGAACGACAGGGTAAGGTGACCCACCTAGAATCATTTATTGAAAGACATTAATGGAAGTGCGAATATTAACCGTTTAAAATAAGTCAAAAGGCAGCCTAGTCCCTATACAACGCCATCTCTCTTGTCACGATGTCCGCGCGACGTCAAGATAGACCAAGGGGTTAGGGTGGTGAAAAGATATTATTCTCCACCTATGGCTTTTTTGTCTCGTGGATATCAATGCCACTTACGTACCAAAAGTAACTATTTCCCATAAAAATATTCCAAAGGACCACCTGATAAAAGAATGGGAAAACATATTGTTACCATATTTGATTCCGTCATGGAGTTCAACACCAATTATCAGCACTAAAGCACACGTACCAACTCCGAGGTATGACTAGTAAAGGGTCTTTAAGACATGGGTTCGCCCGTTCATAGACCCGACAGCCTTGCCATGCTGATGAGTCCCAAAAAGGGCGAAACAGCTGCCCAGGTGATGTCAGTGCTGAGAATTGGAGAAGTTATTCAAGCTGCTTCAAGGCAGGTTAGTTCAATTATTTGCAGTAAACTTGCAAAAAGATAAAATCACTGGTTCAGAACAAAGAACTATATATGTCTTCAGAGCATCGTTATTCAAATTGATACAACAGATATATTATACTTTAGAAAAAGTTGATTGCAAACCGCTTCAAGTTTCTTTAATTTTGCCCATTCGTTCCTTCCTTTATATTTGGTCTATTTGCTATGTTCGCTTCAAAACTTATTAATTAATCATAAAGAAAAAACCGAAAGAAATTAATGGTTAATTAGTCTCTTTATATCTGATAAAGACACGGCTAAACTTGACCAAAATAGCCCCAAATCTAAATATTACTGCAAGAATGAGTTGATATCAGAGATTTTGAAGCAGTTCAAGAAAACTCACAGTCGTGTGTTATCTGGCGAGCCTCGAGTTTTTGTGTTTTTAAACCTGATAATACACTCCTGCTAGTTTAATAAAACAGTACTTAAAGTTCTTTCATTTTTAATTTACCCATTTCCGGAACCAGTCGCTGCCTAGCTAATGACTGAATTTGGGTAAATTTCGTTAACTAGGCCCCATCATAGGTTATTTCCGCCCTTGCAGCCGTCGTGTAAGTGCTAGTTGTCACCCTAGCGAATTAGAGTGAAAACTCGATATAACGAACCTCTATGTAAAGAAGTCCTCGGTATTGGCCATTTCGGAGTTGCGTAGGGAACTGGGGCGGGTTTCAAATTTAAACTAGTCGATGAACTGACACCACCGTATATAAGGTCATGTTGAGATTGGTTATTTGACCAAGTTTGGTGCTCTAGGGTTGAACAGATATCAAGTTATCACTCTTGAGACATGGTTAAAGTCCATACGAACGTTTGTAATTTTGTTACAGCGTCACCCAAAACCATATAAACTCTTAATTTTTTTCACGATTTCTGTGATATTCCTCAAAATGGGCAAACATAGTAGTGTTCGAATTAGTTCCTTCCAAGTAGTAGATGCGTGACGAATTTTACAGTTTGGCAGAAAAATTGACAAATATTTTAAAAATCGGGTTTATATGGTTTTGGGGGACGCTGTCACAAAATTAGAGAGACGTTTGTGTGAATCTTTAACTATGTTTCAAGAGTCATAACTTAATCCCTGCTCAACTTTAGAGCACCAACCTTGGTCAAATAATCTTTTATATGGTGGTGTCAGTTTATCGATTAATTTAAATTTGAAACTTGCCCCAGTTCCCTACGCAACTCCGAAACGGCCAAGAACGAACGATTTTCTTTACCCCAGAAAATATATGACTGAGCACCTCGATATAGCGAAACCTCTTTATAGCGAATAGATTTTGCCAGTCGTCCCTTGAGCCTTCGTTATATCGAGGTTTCACTGTAGTTGGTAGGTGCAACAGTGTCCACAGGCACTGGACGAAAGCCAGACGTGCCTTGAAGTCCGGCACAAATGGCTCGATTTGATGGACAAATAATGAACAAGGTTTTTAGAGCAGATCTCTCAGGGAGTAGCTTGGGCTAGTGCAAGCTAAGAATCCTTGGACCAGATGATCATACACTGTATTAGGCGATCGCTGCTGCCACAGCTAAAAACTCTCAGAGCGCAGTTTGGTACTGAGATAGACCTTGGATTGACAAAAATGTCCAGCGCAGGCCACAAGATCCCTACTTTGCTTTTTCGTTCTTAATTGTATACTTCTGATAGGTGTTGAAGTGTGAAACTACACTAATCTCCTTTCTGGTACCGAGTTCTACACTTCTCAGAGGTGAGGAAGTGTGGAAAAGTCCGACAAAGGTAGGATATTTGCAAACTTTCCCCCCTGTCACGAACCCTTGTCATTCTTTACTTAGTAATGCACTTCTCAGAGGTGTAGAAGTGTGGAAAAGCCCAACAAAGTCAGGATATTGTCGCACTTTTCCCCAAGTCACCAACCCCTTGTTATTCTTTAGTTAGTTGTATCCTTCTCAGAGGTTTCGAAGTGTGTAAAAGTCCAACAAAGTCAGGATATTGGTGCACTTTTCTCCCAGTCACAAACGCCTTTTTACTTTTACTTGGTTTTAACACTTCTCAGAGGTGTACAAGTGTGCAGTAGTCTGACAAACTGAGTTTGATGTTGCACTTTCCCTGGATGCGTCACTTTTCCACACTTCCACACCCCTGAGAAGAGTAGAACTAAGTTAACAACTGAAGGAACTCTGGTTTTCATGACCAGGGCTGGACATGCCTTCGGATTGAATGATGTAGTGGCATATCTAAAAGACCTCCCCAAAGCAGCCGTTGATTATTTCTCAAAAGATTTCAGCCTTGTGAAGTTACTTCTTGTTCTACCTTCCACGAATGCTGTGAGTGAGCGTTAGGCCTTGGCGCTTAGAAGGCTCAAGACACCATAATACCGCATAACTACCGCTTACCTCGCTTTTTGCTTTGTCATTACCGGGGTTAGATTCTTCTTAACTGTCTCCAGCAAAGGCACAACAAATAAATTTACAGGTTAGCGACAATATAACTATAAGCAATTTGCTATTTCGAAATAAACGGAAACCAGTGCAGATTGATAAATTCGAGGACATTCTGACGTTTGTTAATTTTAAATCATGTCTTGTCTGGTAAAGGGCACTCTGGTATACAACTGTCTTGCTTAAAATCACGTAGAATTAATATTTCAGAGAAAAATCAAAGTTAAATATTCTGAGAATTAATCGACACTCCCAAAAACAATCGTTTAAGTCAAAAAAGCTTTTGCTATGGAGAGGGTGCCCAGGTTTCTATTCCTCAAGTTGAACTTAATCTAGGCGTTAAAATAATAGAGTTAATTCTGCGTAATATCCTGCCTATCTTAGATTTTTACAGCGACGAAACGAAATTTGAAGCAAATGCCAAAGGAAGAAGTACGGTTGATACCATATCCTTTCCAGATTTATTCAATAATTTTACCCGTTGTTTAAATTAACCTGCAATCTACAGGGTGTTTCAAAAGTTCGTTCCGATTGTAAATTGTATTTTGTGCAAAGCACTTAACGCTTCCTGAGGCAAATGTAAACTGATTCAGGCATGGGTCGCACTTGGCAAATTTCTGGAAGAATTTGTTTACCTTGCGGTAAAAATCTGTCATCAGGACACATTGCCAAATGCGACCCCAAGTTTTTAAGTTGGAAAAAACTTTGAAAATCGCAAAAAACATCAAAGACGCCTTATTGCTTGGGTGGGGCTGGCAGATTTTGGAAAACTCGAGCTAAACAATAGGAATCACGGCGGTAAGTGTCAGCACTTGTCAGCGAAACATGATCAATTTGAAACACGATCAATTTGAATCAATCGTTGAAATTTCCTGAACTTCGCGTTTTCGTTGTGGACGGACGAGGCTACCACTACTTTTCGCCATTTTAACGTTTTTGCGAAAACTTTCTACGGGCGAGCAAGTCATAAGCTTGTAATCGTTCGCTATTTCAACGTTTTTACGGGAACGCTCTACAGGCGAGCCAATTATAGTCTACCCAGGCACCGTCACAGGTTTGTTATTCTCCGAGCTAAATGCAGTCTTTGCAGCCAAGCACTTTATTTTCTTTACTTTTCCCATCCTCCTGAAACTGGGAAAGGAGGAAAACGATCCTACGCCAAATGATCGGACTACGAAGAGATAATGTTCTCTGGTATCTGGCCTACTTTAGTTCTCAATGTGTCAAAACAACGACAATTAACTCCCACTAGTAAATACTAGTGCGACCCTCCTCGATTTGACTTAAAGTTTTCTTTTCCGGTTGCGGTTTCGAATTTTCGTGGTTTTTTAGCAGGCAAAGATGAAAACTTTTCCCAAGTGCGACCTATGCCTCAGGTAGGAAATTTATCTAAATAACCGTTCAAAGCAATTTCAAACTAAAATTTGAAGAAATTATGAAAATTTTAAAATTTTTTTCCCCAAATGTGCACGTACGCGAATTTTTCCCTCCATATTTTTCCTGCTCATTTTGTAGGTTTTCTATTTTAGTTTTTTTTGGCGTTTTCTTTTGTTTTCTCTGCTCTTTCACGAAAATGACGGCGTACACTGTTTGTGATAGAGCTCAGGCATCTATTTTTATGGTACTCTGTCCATTTAGTCAAAGAAATTGTCAAATCGTTGAAGAAGTCTAAACAATGAGAGAACAAGTGGTCAAAAGTAAAGACCTTACAAGACAAACCAAGTAGTAGATGGCTGGTTTTTTTTACAACTGTATGAAAAATGTTATCAAAAAAGCTGTAAGTATATGCGTAATAATTCAACAAGACTGAAAGGAAAAAGGAAACTTCAACTTCACAATATCAAAGTTTCGAGCACTACGGTATGGAGAAATGTGACCAACAAAGGTTGGAAAGCCTTGAGAGAAAAAAGGGCGGTGCACACTTCATGCAGGCATGGCATCAGAAGGATTTGCAAGCTTTATACCAAAGGACGACCGGCCGGCAAACTCACGTGATGCGAACCCTCTAGTAACCATCTGGTCTCGGTTGTTCAAAGGCTGGATAGCGCTATTCCCAGGATAAATCTCTATCCAGTGGATAGTGCAATTAGTTTCCCCATTATTTATCCGCTGGATAGTAATTTATCCAATGGATAGCGCTATCCAACGTTTGAACAACCGGGGCCTGGATTATCGTTGATGAGACTACAAAGATCCAGCCCCCAAAACACTGGACTAGCTAAGACAGCGACCACGCTTCACCTGGAAAATTGTGAATTTAGACACGCCGTTGGGAGCTCTTACATTCTATACCTCACCGCTTAAAAAATGTCAGAAATCATATAGGAAGACATTCTGGTGGCTAATATTTCAGTTAGTCAATGTTAAATGAATAACGAATAACATGCTTAGGTTTACAAAAGTTATCTTTAATAATCAGTGAAATTTAAGTGAACAAAAAATCGGAACGAACTTTTGAAACACCCTGTAGTGTCCTCCTTCCCTTTTTCTTTAGAAGGCGAGAAGAAAAGGTTCTTTTTTTCTTTTGCAAGTTACGTTGTAAACAGCCCCATTCTTCATCTATTATCAAACTAAGATCCATTCCATTCCTCAATTTTTCACGGGATCATTTGCGGTCGATGTTGGGGATCATTTAAGGTAGAGGATGATTTGCGGTCTGGGGATCATTTGCGGCCCTGTTCAGGTCTGTACAATGAACAAACAATGCCTGGTAGTTCTGTTTACCGCAGAGATGATGTAAAAAGGCTGGTTTACGCGCAACTAGATTTGTAAAGCAAACTTGCAGCGAGCCACACAAAAAAAATATTTCCTATAGACTCGATTTAGACAGAGAGATAAAACCGATAAGTTATAACGTGAAAATTGCCTGCCACCAAGGACTATCGTGTCTTTACGGCCTTTGTAACATATATTTCGGGACTGTCTAATTACCGTTATAAAATAAAGGTGGTGCAGGTGGGCAAATACGTCATTTTGCTTGGGAAGAATTTGTTTTTCAAGCCTAATTTACTGTGGTCAAAGGTGATTGCTATTGAGTGTACAAATAAGACTATTTACTCGATGTACGATTTTAGATGTAATTTCATTCTTGCACAGTTTGCAAATCTTTTTTTCTCTAAAGTCACCCAGCCCCACCCTTAAAAGTTATATGGATCTCCCCAGTTAACTGATTTGAGGATTACGACGGACTTTTTTGTTTGATTTAAATTATAAATTTATTAACTGGAGCTACTTTTTTAATATTTTCAAGCAAAAAATGCTTCAATACATGGCTGAAGGAGAAATATAAAAAATCTCTCGTGTTCTATTAAAGTTAATTAATTGCAATTTGCTTAGTTGTGGTGAATGTTTATTAGCTTTTTTGCAATGAATACCATTGTTGTTCGTGTACCTTTCTTGAGACATTTTCATCACTTTGAAAATGACAGAGTTCCTATAAAATTGTATACAATTTTTAGTAGTTTTAGTTACTGTCTCATTTTTTAAGGTGTTATTCACTGAACAACAAAAAAATTAACTAAAACAATGTTTTCTTATGGCTTCACTTATGCACAGTTTTTGTGTCTTTTCAGTCTTTTGCAGTAGGGATTTTGGCAATCATACCCTCTGCAACACCATACCCCCGGTTTGAATGTTTACATGAAGGAAAATGTAAATTATAAGGAACAAACACCGACAGAAGGAGGGGAGTTGGCCCAAAATTGTTCCACCCCTCCATCAGGGTAGCTGAATAAGACACGAAATTCCCCCTGAGCATAAAAGACAAATTAAGGATTTATTTATCCCTATTATCATGATCATCGTAATTATTATTACCAAATTACGACTAAATTATTACAAACTACCACAGTTATTATAAATTACTACAATTATTACGAATTACGATAAAACAGTCGTTTATTACATTTACGCCCTCGGTATGTTCGTTTCTCAAAAACAGTTTAAAATATTGACCAAAAAGTCTTCTTTTTTAACGACTGAAAAAGAAAACGTAGTTGTAGTTCAGCAACTAAAAAACGTAATTGATCAAACAACAGTCGATGTCACTTCTTTATAATCTATTGTCACACGTCGGTCTCTATTGGTAACCGAGGAAAAGTGGCATCGCTTGTTTCCTTTTTATCGCCAGCTATCTTAGGGCTCTGGAGTTTCTGGTCTCTTTTTAATAATTGTCTCCTGTGTGTCGATGGATTGCAGACTTCCCAAATAACGTTGGTATCATGATCAGGAGACACGCTGTCATTGTCCCTACCATCATACTCCATTTCATGTTCAGTTCCTCCAGTGTTTCGCGGAGTTGACGACGACTCTAACGCGGAATTTGAAGTTCTTGTTGCCAATGGAATCATAAGCGACGCTTCTTGTTGAATTTCTTCCTGTAATAAGTAATGAATCACGTAAACTAAGCGACAGAGCTGTAATGACATAAACTGAGACTTGTCAGTGACATTTGTCAGATTTTCTCATTTCTTTCCTTTTTGTTGTTATTGTCTTATTATTATTATTATTATTATTATTATTATTATTATTATTATTATTATTATTATTATTATCAATTTATTAATTTATCTATTTATTTATTTATTTGAACAGGTTGTAATCCCACTGATTCAGGGGTGAGAATGGGTTCATTTGCCGTTAATGAAAGAAACATGCGCTGGGAATAAAAGACCTAAAGAAATTAGACAGGATGTAAGCGCCAGGAATGTTTTCCGTTACCTTTATAGTATTTTTATGTTTGCAGCGTTCTTAGTTATTTTCGTGTTCGCGCCTTTAGTGCTGTTCTTTGGTTCATTGTTTTTCCATTGTCCTCGTAGCTTTGTCCTTCGTGTCAGGGTTTTTCTGTATATCGTATATTTAGCTTTTATTCTAATTTTCGCGTCAGTTCTTCGTTAGTTGCGCTTGGTCCAGTTTACAGTTTAATGTTTGGGTCTTTGCTCGTCCTAGTATTTCGTCCTTATCTCGCTATCGTCTTGTAAGTATCTCGTTTGTTTCATTCGCATTTCTAATTTGCCTTATTGCTTTCGTTCAATTTGTAGGTTCATTTATCTGGACTTTGTATTTGTTTAATTGTTATTTTTCAGTAGCGCTATACTTCACATCGCTTCGGTTCGCGTGTTTCCCTAGACCAGTTGTAAAATTCCTGAAAACTAAAATAACGTTTGTGTGTTGAAAACTAGCGTGTAAAGGCTGCGACTATATTCGTAAAGACGAGAGTTGGACTTTGGACGATGTCTCATGTGGTTCAGGAGGCCAATTTGTCGTGTTCCGCCGGGAAAAATGGTCAAGGTGTTCGTCGTTCAAGTACCCGTTCGCGGAAGCCTAACTCTTCTCTGGATCAAGAAGCAGTTACAATGGAAAGGATCCGAGAACTTAGAAAGAGGAGAGGCGGAGTGCTCTCTGCCTTGACGACTAAGCGTAAAAAAATTGACAGTTTATTCACGGGTGAGAACAATCTTGGAGCAGTCAAGGTGAAACTGACGGAGATTACTTCCCTTTTTCAAAGATTTACATATGCACACGAGGAATATAATGCTGCCCTGATCGATGAGAGCCAAAGACAGGAATCAGTAGTTTACTTCGCTGACATTGAGTCGAGTTTGAATTTCTTCTGTCAAAGTGTTAACGACTGGTTGCGTGTAACGGAGATCCGGATTCAAGACTTTGATGTTGCTTGTGACAGTGTCTCACAACTTGGTTTAAGGAACAGGAAACGATCAGGATGTGGTTCCGTGTACAGCCGATCTTCTCGAGCTAGTTCCATTTCTGTTGCAAGGGCAAAAGAAGCTGCGAGAATTGCTGAGCTACAAGCCGAAGTACACGCCCTAAAGCAGCGTCAGCTTATTCATGTGACTGAATTACGGCTCAAGAAGGAAAAACTTGATCTACAGTTTAAAAAGGATCAATTAAGCCTTGAAACGGAATTCAAGAAAGCAGTGGCCAGGGAAAGCGCATATGTTAAAGCTGATTCTGAAAGGAACAAGCCTGTCGCGTCCTCCTCGCTAACCTCTCGCGTTCCTCGCGTGGATCCGCGCGCGGCGGCTATTTCTGATGGTTTTTCTGGAGATTTAAAGCAGGAATCATCTTCCATGGTGCCAATTTCAGACCTGAAGAACACAAGACTAAACACAAGGTTCCAAGTCAGTCCAATTCAGACTCTGATGAGCAGTCTGGCCTTAGTGACCAAGCCTTTCACATCCTCGAACAGCAGAATCGAGTCATGGAGGAGTTTGTGTATCAGCAGCAGAAAAACACGCTACCCCGAAGAAAAGGGCCTATCTTTGACGGGAATCCACTCAGCTATTGCACCTTTATGCGTGCCTTTGAGACTGTAATCGAGAGCAACGAAAGTGATAGCGGCGGGAGACTGTACTATCTTGAGCAGCATACGAGTGGAAGAGCGCAAGAGATCGTGCGAAGTTGTATGTACCTAAACCCAAAAGAAGCTGTTGGAGGCTAGATTTGGCCAAAAGCACAATATCGCGATGGCTTATGTCGACCAGCTAACTAATGGTCCCTACATCAAAGCTGAGGACACCGAGTCACTGGAGGGTTCTCAATTCTTCTGTCAAGTTGCACCAATACACTGAAGGCTATCGGATACTTAAACAAGATTGAAGGTCCAGACAACATGAGAAAGATTATCGAGAGACTACCAAATAAACTGCAGAGTAGCTGGCGTGACAATGCTGATCGTATCCTCAATGCGAACAAGAGAGAAGTTTGTATCGAAGACATTGCGTCATTTGTCGATGAGATGTCACGTGCCCTAAGTAATCCCATCTTCGGAAAACTTCCCTCCTTGGCTAAGGATAAGAAGAAGAGCCAGACGCGAGGGGCAAAATCAAAACCCGAGGGTTCTGGGCCTGGTCCTAGAGATCTTAGTAACTTCTCCACTTCATCTCAGGAGAGTCCCATGGATCAAAACAAGTCTCAAGAGAAGTCTGAAGATCTCTCGAAAAGGAGATCCATAATTTCGTAGACTGTCCTGCGTTTGCTAAAATTCCCGTCCGTGAGCGTTTCAATTTTGTAATGAAGCAAAGACTCTATTTCTCGTGTTTGAGAGGGAGTCATCAATTAAGGGGATGCTACAAGAAGAAGCCGTGTTCACATTGTAACGGAAGACATGCTTCGCTGATGCATTCTGATTCTTTAGAAGACACGCACGAGCAGCCCACACCTGAGAATGGGAGTCAACAACCTACTAGAGGTAGAGAGAAGGAAGATCAGAACAGATCCCAGCAAGGTGTTAATCAAAAGAGTTTATTAAGTGACAAGTCAAGTGGTGTAGAGCGAGTCTGCAATTTGACGACCACAGAGGCCCTGTGACTGCGTTGCCAATCATACCAGTAAAGGTCAGAGCATAAGGAAGTCCTTTTTGCATCGAGACTTACGCCCTCCTGGATACAGGTTATAATACCACTTTCTGCTCTAACGTGCTTTTGGATCGTCTTGGCGTTAAAGGCAGGCATTTGAAGTTGAAGTTAACTGCGATGGGTACTGCAGAGGAGGTTGATAGTGTCGTGGCCAGTGGTTTAGAGGTGTCAGACTTGGATGAAAATGTTGTTGTCCCATCAAGGGAGGTTTATTCCAGACCTACTATGCCTGTGTCTAAGGATGAAGTCCCCAAACAGGAAGATGTAGATAGATGGCCAAACCTTAGAGGCTTCGTCTACCTAACAGAGCTCAACTCTCAAGTTGATCTATTAATTGGGTCAGATGTCCAAGAAGCTTTACAACCGAAAGAAGTTATCCCTGCTGCCGGAGGAGGCCCCTACGCTAGTAAGGTGGAGTTCGGTTGGGTAATCAATGGTCCAGCAGGAAGAAAGTCAAGATATGTCCCTCCTGCTTGTTACCTCACCAAGTCTATTGACGTCCATCCTATGTGCGTGGCGTGTGCTGACTTTGCAGATGCGTGTTTAAGTGACGGCACGGGAATGTCTCGTGAAGATCTGAAGTTCATGAACATTGTGGAAGACTCGGTTATGCAGTGTGAGGATGGCCATTACCAAGTTCGTTTGCTTTTTCGTAATCCAAGTTTGACGTTGCCTACTAATAGATGCCAAGCCGAGCGCTGAGCCCTCTCTCTGAGACGTAAATTCCTCAAGGATGCCAGATTTCAAGAAGACTACGTTGCATCTCTTGAAGGGCGTAATGCAGGAAGGTTTCGCTGAAAAGGTTCCCTCTGATGATCTGTGTAGAGCTGACGGAAAGGTCTGGTATATTCCACACCATGGGGTGCACCACAGCTAGAAACCTGAGAAGATAAGTTTCGTCTTCAATTGTTCCCTCAGTTCCAAGGGATGTCTTTGAATAGCGAACTGCTGCAGGGTCCTGATTTGACCAACAACCTGGTTGGAATACTGCTTCGTTTCCGACAAGACCCAGTGGCTGTTATGGGAGATGTACAATCTATGTTTCAGCAAGTGCGTGTTCCTGTGGAGGATCGTGACTTTCTGCGGTTTCTCTGGTGGTCCGGTGGAGATCTCGCTAAGGGTTTGGAAGAGTACCGAATGACCGTGCATCTTTTCGGTGCAGTTTCGTCGCCTAGTTGTGTTAATTTTGCCATGCGTCGAAATGCTGAAGATCACCAGCACGAGTTTTCGCCTGAAGTCGTTTCTACTGTTCTGAAGAATTTCTATGTCGACGACTGCTTGAAACCTTTACCTTCTAGTCATGAAGCAATGAAGCACGTTTGGGATCTGCGCAACCTGATGAACAAAGGAAGCTTTAATTTGACGAAATGGGTCAGCAACGATCGCCTAGTACTAGAGTCCATACCTGTTGAAGATAGAGCGAAAGGAACTAAAGAGCTTGACCTAACCTGTGATGCGCTCCCAGCAGACAGGGCCTTGGGTGTGTCATGGTTCGTGGAGGCTGACCAGTTTGGCTTTAAGGTGTTCGTTAAAGATAGGCCGTGTACTAGGCGTGGCATACTTCCAGCGGTTAGTTCGTTATATGATCCTCTGGGTATGGCAGCTCCTTTCATTCTTCCTGCAAAGCTTCTCCTACAGGATTTGGGCAGACGGGGTTTGGGGTGGGACAACGGGGCCCCAGATCTTCACTTGACCCGCTGGCGAGCGTGGGTAGACGACCTACCGAAGATTTCCCGAATTGCCATCGAAAGATGCGTCAAACCGGTTAAGTCCTCGGATATAGCTTCATGTCAGATCCATCATTTCTGCGACGCCTCTCAGGTGGCCTATGGCTCCGTATCGTATCTTCGCTTAGTCGATATGCAAGGTCGGATTTTCTGTTCATTTCTTATTGGCAAGTCCCGCCTAGCTCCCTTGAAGAAAATTACCACCCCTAGATTGGAATTGACGGCTGCTACCGTGTCAGTTCAGCTGAACAAGATTTTGACGAAGGAGTTGCAGATACCCATCGATGAACTGACCTTTTGGACAGATAGCATGACCGTCATACGATACATCGCGAATGGGTCAAAGAGTTTCTATACCTACGTTGCAAACAGCGTTGCCTTCATCAGAGAGGAATCCAGCCCGTCCCAATGGAGGTACATCGACGGCAAATCCAATCCCGCTGATGAAGCCTCGCGGGGCGTTACGGCAGACGTGTTTGTTTGCAATGGCCGTTAGTTAAAGGGGCCGGTTTTTCTTTTAACAACCGAGTCTGAGTGGGTGGACAATGTCCAAGAAAGCGCAGAGCTGACCGAGAATGATCCGGAAATCAAGCAAGAGCCCAAATCATTCGCTGTATCCGTTAGCGAAGTTTATGCTAGCGTTGTTCTTATCGTGAAACGTTTTAGCTCCTGGATTAAGCTGTTGAAATTTATTGCACTATGCCTTCGCTGCCAGAGAACATTTCGATTAAGAAAGAGAGAGCCTGGCCCGAATGTTCACGGAAATGTTGGTACCCTCAGCATGGAGCCAATGTCTTGTCAAGACTTAGACTTTGCAGAAAGAGAACTAATTATGTTTGACCAGAGGAATCCATTTCCTGAGGAAATTGAAACTATCAAGAAAGGAGGCTGTGTAAAGAAGTCAAGTTGCCTTGCAAAATTGAGCCCAGTCCTAATTGGTGGTGTACTTCGCGTTGGCGGACGACTTAGCAGAGCTCCTTTACCTGACGAATCAAGGCATCGGATAGTTATCTCCAAGGATTCTCCACTTGGTGTACTGCTTATCAGGTTCTTTCACGAGAAAAGTGGTCACTCTGGGAGAGAATACATGCTAGCCCTCTTACGCGAGCGATTTTGGTTGATTCGAGCCAACACAACGGCAAGAAGTGTACTGTCGTCCTGTTTCCAGTGTAAACGTCGCCATGGCCCTGCTGGAGAACAGAAAATGGCCGACTTTACCTCGTCCCAGGGTCACTCCAGATCAACCCCTCTTTACATGTGTTGGAATTGATTATTTTGGTCCTTTCGTTGTCCGCCAAAAGAGAAGCTTGGTAAAGAGATATGGAGCTATTTTCACATGTTTGGCCTTGAGAGCAGTCCATCTGGAGATTTCTCACACAATGGACGCGGATTCCTTTATCTAAGCTCTTAGAAGATTTATTGCCCGCAGACGTCAGCTTAAAGAGATTCGTTCAGACAATGGTACGAATTTCACGGGAGCTGAAAAGGAACTTCGCGTTACGATCTCAAGTTGGAATCAGGCCAAGATTCACGACACCCTTCTACAGAAAGGTATCAAATGAGTCTTCAATCCTCCAGCGGCTTCCCACCACGGTGGAGTCTGGGAAAGACTTATCAGATCCACTCGCAAGATTCTTGGAGCTTTGACCAAAGAGCAAGTCCTTGACGACGAGTGTCTTCAAACCTTATTGTGTGAAGCTGAGAGTATCATTAATGGGAGGCCGCTGACCAAGGTCTCCGACGATCCTAACGATTTGGAGCCTCTTACGCCGAATCACCTCCTACTTCTTCGCCAAAACGAATCTATACCACTAGGGCTGTTTGAACAGAACGACACTTCCAGGGGAAGATGGCGTCAAGTGCAGTATTTGGCAAATGTGTTCTGGGGTCGCTGGAAACGAGAATACCTTCCTTGGTTGCAGCAGCGCCAGAAATGGTTTCGACCGATAGGAAACTTCACTGTTGGAGACACGGTTATCGTTGATGAATCGACGCCCAGGAACGTGTGGCCGATTGGTCGAATCACAGAAGTGTTCCCAGATAGAGATGGTTTCGTGCGGCGCGTAAGAGTCAAAACCAAGACCTCTACTTTGGAGCGACCCATTACGAAGTTATGTTTGCTGGAATCATTTGAACATTGAAAATGTCTTATTTTCCCGGATTTGTTCAAGAGACTTTGCGTGACTTTCACTGAGTTTACGTGATGTTCTATCAAGTTTGAACAATGAAGCCTGTTGAGGCACTTAGGCCTTCGTCACACTATTTTTCGCTTAAGGAGTTTGGCGTTAAGAAGATTATTATTTTCCGTAGTTAATTTTTATGTTAGTTCCTAGTTCCTTTTTTTTTCTATTAGGTAAATACAACCGATTTGTATTTAGGGGCCGGAATGTAAGCGCCAGGAGTGTTTTCCGTTACCTTTATAGTATTTTTATGTTCGCCGCGTTCTTAGTTATTTTCGTGTTCGCGCCTTTAGTGCTGTTCTTTGGTTCATTAGTTTTTCATTGTCCGCGTAGCTTTGTCCTTCGTGTCAGGGTTTTTCTGTATATCGTATATTTAGCTTTTATTCTAATTTTCGCGTCAGTTCTTCGTTAGTTGCGCTTGGTCCAGTTTACAGTTTAATGTTTGGGTCTTTGCTCGTCCTAGTATTTCGTCCTTATCTCGCTATCGTCTTGTAAGTATCTCGTTTGTTTCATTCGCATTTCTAATTTGCCTTATTGCTTTCGTTCAGTTTGTAGGTTGATTTGTCTTGACTTTGTATTTGTTTAATTGTTATTTTTCAGTAGCGCTATACTTCACATCGCTTCGGTTCGCGTGTTTCCCTAGACCAGTTGTAAAATTCCTGAAAACTAAAATAAAGCTTGTGTGTTGAAAACTAGCGCGTAAAGGCTGCGACTATACAGGACTTCAATTGTTAAACTGACTTAAAGATGGACTAACGTATATATAAACCGACTGATATGAGTGCAGGTAACTCTTGTCTTGCAGAGAACCGACTTTCCGATTGAAATTCGGCTTCAAATAACTTTTGTCTCACTCTTGCGGTACGTAATCACCATTTTGGCCAACTTAGTAACGAGTAAACCCACTTATACCTCCTCCAACTGACGTGTTGAATCAACTTTATCTGATAGTGACACCAACATAGCATCGAACTCTTTGACCAGTTCCTCAAATGTAGGTCTTTGCGTCGGTGACTCCTGCCAACATTTCAACATAATCTGATACCTAAGGAAGCAAGAAAAACCCAAAACACGCACAATATGTTTTCCATAACTACTGCATGTCTTTGTTCTTGGTTCCTTCATGTCACGAGCTACATCCGGCTCAGCTCCGGTTAGTAAGGATTATTTCCTCTTGCTCTTAGACTGGTTGCAGCCCTCTATTTTTGTATTACAGTATTTTTTATTATTAATGCACTAACTGGACGCAACTGAGTATCAATAAATTGTGCAAGGGGCTGGACGGGGAGCCTGCCTCTTTACCCCTCTCCCCGCCCCCACCTCCTCAACTACTGTGCGTTTAGCGCTCGCTTTGCTAGACTTTTTTAACATTTTCTTCTAGTTTAATTCCCTTGGATGTGAATATCATTTTTATTTAACCCTTTTAATCCCAGGATAAATGATGAAACCATGCTCGGTAATACAGGTATGAAACCTCCCCAATAGTACTTTCGAGTGGTGCTTTTTGTTTTAGAGCATTTAACACAAACGAATTTGAAAATTTTGTTGAATTTTAAATTTGCCCACTTTTAGAAGTAGATGTGTATGCATGCAACAACTAAAATAGCGAACATGGCGAACAATCGCCAGAGGGCTGGGGAAAACTTAAATGAGATCAAAAGAGGCGCTCCTTGTAAAGTAGAGAAGTTGACGAAAATGGCAAATCTGACAGAAATGGGGAATGGGACGAAAATGACGAATCTCACATAATCGCCAGAGGGTTGTGAGGGGCTATTTTGGCGAATATAGCATATTTGACGAAAATGGCAGATATGCCGAACATCTATCAAAGTCTTAACAACATCTTAACACAATCATGCCTTTTTCCACTTCAATGGATACCAATGGGAAAAAGAAGATCTATGTGTTTGCCAAAGGCACTAAAACCGGGATATTTCATTCTTGGGAAAAAGTGAAGGCTTGTGAACAGAAAACCTGATCAAATATACAAGCTTCTTCAGTCGAACGAAGGGAATTGAGTTCTTACAACAGTACGGTATTGACCCTGAAGAAACAGAAGACGGAGAATTAAGCCAGGGCGTTCGAAATCTCGAAAAAGACAAAGAAGAGCTATTTTTACATTTTTTAGTCAGCGTTTGTAAACTAGAAACTGTCATGAATGCAGTTAAATGTCAGTTAGCGGACATGAATGGTTTGTCAACGGAGTAAGTAAAACTGCAAGGAAAAATGAAAGAGGGAATCAACGCAAGCACCTAAGTCATCTACGAAGGACTACAATCCAAAGTAGAAGAAGCTCTAGAGAGAGAAAAAACAAAAAAATCTACGCACTCACAACGAAGAAATAAGACAGTTAATAAACGACTTTGAATCAACTGTTCCAGTTAATGATATGCAAAGTGCGGGACATCATCATGTACATTCTAAAGAGCGAGGCTGTGAAAGCAGGGGCCATGCAGCTACCTCCTTCATTCTACATTTCTTGACGTGTTATCTTTTTATTCACTACTATAATTGAAGCTAGTTTGGCTACTTACATGATCTCTGGACAACTGAGTAGCTTTCCCATTCGGTATCCAGATTCTAAAAGTTTAAAAAGTTTTTCTAAAGGAACGCCAGGATATGGGGTTCCTCCTAGAAAAAAAGCATTTAAAAGATATTGATAAATTGTGACCATTGTCCGCTAAAAAAAATGTAAAAGGGGTATTTTTGTTCTTGGGAAAATGCCTTATGGGGAAATGTTCCTTTTCTTTTTTTCCTTGTGAATATAAAATGTTACTTACGTACCAAAAGTAACCATTTCCCATAAAAGTATTCCAAAGGACCACCTGATGAAAGAGGAACAGCAAATTAAAACTTCCCCTTTGTTTATAAACTGTGTCGAGGCAGTTAAGTCCATTTTTTCCAGTTTTACCACTTATTTGCTTTGAAATTTAACGTTCAGTGCGAAGAAATTACTGTCTAAATGGCAAAACCACAGCCGCGTCAGAACAAGTCTTCTACGCGTCATCATTCAAATTCATAGCACAACAGATACAAACGCTTAGAAACTGTTAGGCTGAACCGCTTTCAAACAACCCCAACTGCAGATCAACTGCAATCCGCTTACGATATGCCACAATAGAAAAGCTTGTTTGCACGCCGCCTTTTGGCTGAGTTCGGCTAAATTATGTGACACTACAAAATAGATTAGACCAGGTTAAGCACAAAATATTTCTTTACCTCACTAATTAACAGGGACTTATCAACGTTTCAAGGTACTTACACGTCACTTTGTGTATTATAGACGCCATCAAAGAGGGATTCAAGGGCCATCCACATGACTGGAAGATGTCCCTAATAACATAAATAACATAAAGGGATTGGTATCATTAAAATCGTATTTAGGGTCTGTGGAGAAGGGTGCCCCCATGGGTCAGGGGAACCCTCCCTCCCGGCATTAAAGTTACCGTTATTCTTTGATCATGCACAGTTTGAACATGGTAAGGGCACCTTCCCTTGCAGGTTAAAAATATTTTAAATGAGCTGAAAAGTCTTTACAACGGGGGGCTAAATTGTTGATTGCAGATTTGGCACTCATTTCTGGGCTTGTTTTTCGGTTATTTTGACCTCGCGAGTAGTTTCCTCTGTCTGACGCTCCTTCTTAAAATCATTTCTGTTAGGTTCGTTTTCTGCCATTCTTTCGAGTTGATATCTACGAAAATATTTGTAAGGTTTTTAGCTTGCAGAAAGAAGGTATGGAAACCCTACCCTAAGAGGCACCGAAGCGTGCATGTACGACGAACTGCGTGAAACAAAGGAGAAAGAAAACTCTACCACCTAGGAGGCAACTTCCATGTAAACAGGGTATTATCACAAAAAAAGGTAGTTTCAAGTTCAGCAAAAAGAAAATTGCTGACCCTGATATAAGGCAGTGCAACGTTGTGGTTGTTAGAAAAAGGCAAAAAAATAAAAACCTTTGAAATTAACTTCGTTTTAAATGATTTAACTTGATCAAAATAACAGCGAGGAATACACAAAAACCGGCCGGAAAAGATGGTCCGAAAGTTCCGTTACAATGGTAGAGATGAAAAAACCACATGGACGAGAAGTAAAAACGAAAATTTACTAATTAACAGCTATATAAGAACACGAAGTACTAAAATTAATTTCCTCTTGCAAAAATGCGTTATCTTCGTAAAAAGGGGTAATATTTTACAACTGAAATTCACTGAGGCCGTGTACCCTCTAGTTTGAAAATCAAATAGTTTAAGTGTTTCAAGCAAACTATATTATGTACTACTCACGTCTGTTGTTTTTCTGTAATAATCCTTTAGATGCACTTGTCTAGATAGACCAAAGTCTCCAATTTTCATGGTATTATCTTCAGCAACTAAGACGTTTCTTGCCGCAAGATCACGATGAATACACTAAGAAAAAGATAAGAAATTTGTTATTGACCTTGGCCTTCCTGATGACTTCTCTTCTCATGCAAGGATGCCTTCCCAAAGATCGAGCCCTTGGTAACTCGTAGCTCGCGCAATCTCGAATCAACGTCCCCCTGGACTTGTGGCACCTCTTTCAGTTAGACTACTGCATCCCTCATTCCCTCTTCTGAGCCGCTGATTTTTTCAATTGGCAAAAATAAGCAACTCAAACCTCTGATACTTTGTCATTGTATATATATATATAATTTACCTCTCATAATTGGCGCCTTTCTTAATATTTTTAAATGACTAGAAACATACCACAGTTTATCAGAATTTCTATAGAATGAAATTGAGTGGCAAACGTTCTCATTACAAAGACATAGTATTTTGTACCCTCTGTTCGTAATAAACCTGTTTCAACCCAACGCTTTACAAACACCCAAAAAAGTACACACAGTAACGTGAAGTCCAGAAGCAAACTATAGGCGAGACTTCTATACGGTGTCATCTTGAACTACCTTGGCATTCGAGCAGTCCTCGTAGATTTGACGCCTGATTACAGCCCTTAGAAGTTCTTAATGGTTTTAAGGAAATTTGAGTCACTCCGAGGATACGCCGTGAAATTAATTTCAGATAATGGTGCTCAGTTGACAGTAGCCAACGAGGAGCTTAGGAAAGTTTCCAAATCTTGAGATTGGGACGAGCTGACCGCGGCCAGCGCGAAAAAAGGAATGGAATGGGCTTTTCTTCCAGCCGATGTTCCTTAGCAAAAAAGGTACCTCTGAGGCTCTAGTGAAGTCCGTGAAGAAAGTAATTACTGTAGTAGTTGGTGGAAGCGTAATGATCTTCTTTAACCTACAAACAATGTGCCATGAGGCAGCGAACCTCGTGAATGAGAGGCCAATTGGTAAGCATCCCACGTCACCCGAAGATGGGACTTCTGCTCGAACGATTTCCCGGTTAGGCTTTTTCACCTGAAGAGTTCCTAGTGGTCCCTTCAGAGAGACAAGGAGACTAAATCGCCGCTTTGAATGTATTTAGCAGGTTGTGGGATTTCTTCCAAAGCTTGATTGTACAGCAGAAGTGGCATATGGAGAAACGCAACGTAATGGCAGGTAAATTCTATGTTCATTGTGCTACCATTTGTTGCACTGTGATCCTTGTTATCGCTGTAGACACGTGCACAGGCTGCCGTTAGGCGCTCTGTTGATAATAAAGCAAGCTTGTTGTTTTTGTTGTTGTTGTACAGCAGAAGTGGCATATGGAGAAACGCAACGTAATGGCAGGTAAATTCTATGTTCATTGCGCTACCATTTGTTGCACTGTAATCCTTGTTATCGCTGTAGACACGTGCGCAGGCTGCCGTTAGGCGCTCTGTTGATAATAGCAAGCTTGTTGTTTTTGTTTTTGTTGTTGTTGTTGTAGTTATGACCCAAGATTAAAACAAAGTGCGAGGTAACTGCAAGCTCGGAAAAGCGACAAAAGCGTCCAACGTTTACCCTGGGGATGTTGCATGGTAAAGTAAGGAGTGTGAAGAGAGGATTTATTGTTAGTTAGTTATATTGCTTTCGCTCATAAAAATATGAAAAGGCAATGTAGAAATCCTTTATTCTTTAGTCTTAACTTCTCTAAGCCACAAAAAACCTGTTGATATTCACTGCGCGTAAACTTATTTGTCAAGTCATAACTGTAGTTAGCCTTCAAGCTGTAATCAACGTGTAAGAAGCAGTGATTTAAGGAAAATATGTCTTTAAAACAGACCAAATTTAAATAACTTTTCCCTATATTTATATTTTTAGTGGCAAAAAATACATAATCAAGCTGATCACAGTTAAAGCTGGCTTGGAAAAGGACTCTTTTCCGAACTACATCACCAACCCATCAATACCCTTATCACACACGCACACACATCTCTGCAAAAGTCTTGGTGTTTAACCCAATTTCTATTAGGCTACATTCATTATGTACACTGCAGGGGTTGTGGGGGAGAGGGGAGTTTGGTGGTTACAGGAGATATTTGTTAAATGAGCGTCGTCGTTCCATATCACTCACAACATAAAATCCTTTTTTACATCCACCTCCTTAACTAAGCGAAAAAAAGCACCTCTCCCCCTTTAGGAAAGTAAATTACGGTAATGCATGCAGAGGTGCTCTTACTGTAGTTACTGGAGTAATTGCATTCAGGACCATGCAATCATCAAGGTTAAAGTTTAGAGCCGGACCAGTAAAGGTCTAATAAAAGGTCAGATGAAAAGATAAACATTAACCGGTGTTCTAGGGTATTGAATGGTCTTAAAATCTGTTAAGCAGAAAAAGAAAAGTATTGTAATTTGCCTGCCTCTGAAAAGAGGTCCACGTATCATAAAATTTAAAAGCGAAATACAAATCTCTTAAGAAGCCAGTGGCAGTGAAAGAGAAAGAAAAGCTAAAAACGTAAAATTACTCAAAGCTTTAAGCGTCGATCAACAAATTTGTGGATGCTGCAAAACTATTTACGCATGAATTCACCTGTGACTGAAATTTTGACAAAACTGAGATGAAACGTAAACAAACCCGTAATCAAGCTAAAAGCAAAAAAAAATAATTTTTGAACGTTTTCGTCGTAATTCAAATATAGAATACCTCAGGATTTTTACTGGAGCAACTCGTTTTTCGATAAGACAAACGCAAGGTTCATGTCTGTGATTACTTTCCCCTCCCCTTCTAAAGAGGAGAACGAAGAAGAGGATTAATTAATTTCCATCCTTTATAAATCGCTGTGTATTTGACTCTCTTTGTCATTGTTTTTAATAAAGTTTTTAAAACAGAATCTCTTGTTTGGTTTTATTGCTAGCAATTATTACTCGCGTGTTTCAATTGATCCTTTTTTTTTTAACTTAATAATAACTAAATTACAACACAAAGAAAAACAAACAAAAAAAAGGTTCAAAGAAAGTACAGTTCGACTACCTAAAAAAAAGACAAGAGCAATAAACGAACGTTGATTGTGTACAATCAGTCAGATATATCTAGTTAAATACAAGATTTACAAATCTTTCAAGATATTTTTTTGGTATTTGACCGTCAGGGAAAGGAAACAATCGATATCAAGAGCTATATTAAGAGCAATCTGTAAGAAAGTTCCATTTTTTGGTGTCCCCTGCTTTTTTCTCTATAATAGATCTTGACTTAACTAGGCGTAGAAAATTTGCAAAATTGGGCGATATTTCATCCATTTTGGCTTGCCAAATATGAAACCGCGCTAACAGGAGACAATAGTTTAATTGACACGAGTATTCTGTAGAATGAGGCTCCGGCCTCAAGCCCAGTGCAGTAATGTTCAATAAGTTGTATTTGCCGATTAACGGAAGAGCGTTTTGAAGCCAGTCGGTTACGCTTTTCCAAAAAGAGGATGTAACATGGCAAGACCAAACAAGATGAAATAGCGTCTCTGAGGAATTGTTGCAAAAGGTACAGTTGTCATTTTCTTTTCGTCCTATTTTAAGTAAGAAATCATTGGTTGGTATGCGCCTATGCAACAGTTTAAATTGGAACTCTATCAGTTTGGAGCTTTTTGTGCACCATTGCGCCATAAGATAGGCTAGTTACCAATTAAATGTATCTTCTTCGTCTGAAAAGTTGCAGTCTTGAAACCACTTTAGTTGGCTTTTACGTGGGGTTAAACTTTTGGCTCTGATCAGTTTTTGGTAAATTAATGGACCTGGCTTTTCTCTCTTAACAATTTTTTCACTTAACGTTTCAAAGGTATAGTCTCTTGTCTCAGCAGTATCAGTAACATTTTTGCGAATTTGTTTAACAGCTGATAATAAACCAAAAAAAACTGAGCGGGCGTACTCTTAAATCATGTTTGGAAGCAAAATCTTTGAGAGTCAGATCAATTATTTCAATTGATCCTTGTTAAGTTATTAATTGTTTTTATAATAATAAGTCAAGGTTCTCCCTTAGGTTTTTACTGTAGAGCTAATTTGTATGCAACGGCGGGCTTGTGAACTCGCATAATTACCTGACTAACGGCGCGTGGAACGCTGAGACTAACGGTTTTGTTATGGTCATGCAAAATTGAAATAGAGAGTTTTCAGCTCCACTTATTCCTATTTTCCTTTTAATAGACGGTCCGACAAACCGGGCTAAAGTTACATAACGGACAAGTCTAGGCAAGTCTATTGTTCCTATTGTGTTCTTCCATATGAAAAGAAACAACTATCCACTTAATTATATATGGAGGAAGGCACTTAATTAGTATGGAGGAACGCATTTTTACCTAGCTACAATCAGGGACAAAAGTAGTTGACACACTTGTTTAAAACGGGTGCCTTTAACAAACATTTAATTCATTTATTATTTCATTCCTTTTAAACGCCGTAAATCCCCCGACCCCCCGAATCAATGTTGTCTGAAGTAAAAAAAAGACTTGAGGGTCCAAAATTCAACATTGATTTGCGGGGGAAGGGGTTGGGGTAGACAGGGGAAGGGGATAAGTAAATCCACCATGCAAAAAGGGGCCATTTTACGGAAGTGTGTCAACACTTTTGTCCCTCATTGTAGCTAGACACTGACTACGCACATAATTGATACGCAGTATGGCACTAAATTAGTATGCAGGAACTCATTTTTACCTAGCTAGCTAGATACTGACTAGGCACATAATTAATATGCAGTAAGGCACTTTCCCCCTAGGTTATAACAATGTGTGACGTCATAGACTCGATCCTTACGCATATCAATGATTCACCTCGACCTACCTCGACCTACCTCGACCTAACTCGACCTAACTCGACACTAACTCGACACAAACAAGGCTTGATTTTGCTGAAGCATACTACTAACGACGATAATGGGAAAGTATGGGTGGAAGTGGGTTGAAGTGATTATAGTGTCGTTGATAGCGACCGTAGACACTACAGGGTAAGCAATAATGACCTGAACATCAAAGAAGCTAGATCTATACATTCCTCGACTACAAGTTTTTTTTATTATTATTTTCAGTAGAGATCAAACAAACTCCATCACTACAGTATGTTGGCCTTGGTCCGCGACACTGATGATAGAATACGGAGGAGAATGAAAGGTCCAATGATTTAATGATAAGCATTCTTTCATATGACGAAGTTTCGGCTTTCCTGCTTTCGGTAAATGGGCGAAATTAAAGTTGTTGACAGGTAGGTTAATTCGTCTTTCTTGAAGTTTGGACTTTTGCGACACCGTAAATTACATGATCATGTTTTCTTAGCTTGTGAATAAAAAATTGCAACGGAAATACTTGCCTTTTTAAAGAACAGGTTTTCAAAGAAACCTTTTTCTGCCGTTGGAAGCACATTGCTACAGAATTTGTTTTATCGACTCTTGAAAAATATTACCAAATTTTGTGTAGTGGTCCTTGTTGGACCGCGACCTATGATTTTGGTGGCATTACATTTCGTAAAATAAAAGGAGACGCCGTTTGTTTTCGAAGAATGTTTAAAAATGTTCCCTATACATGTTTACAAGTTCTCTTTTCTTAATACCTCGAATACATACAGGGTTTTTGCTGCGAAGCCACCAGGCTTGGAAGCAGACTAATTCAGGTCGCGTACGTGACCAGCCTCGGTTGCCTGTGCCCGAAGCCAGCCTCATTTGAGATTTCAGGATGTAAATATGTATGTATGTATGTATTTCACCGCATTTGCCTCGATTTCAAGATGTCCCTCCAAATTGAGCCTCTTTTGTTCGCAGTCGATCGATTCAGGAAGAAAACCTAAAGAACACTCGAGGAAAACTTAAAGCCCGGGGGATATCCTGTTTCGTATAGAAAGCCACGTTTTGCAAGCGAAGAGTACGAATGAATGCAACTGAAGGTAAAAAATTCCTGTGAATTGAAGAGATACGTTTCTCAGAATATTTCAAGCAATTCCTAGAACTCTACGGTAAATAAAGTCGGTGTTTTGGCTAAATTTGTATTCATCCAGGCTTTGTTGTAGTTATTTAATTGATGAATAGCTTTTTGTTCTCCTTTGGTACTAAAACGTTTTATAGACGACGGTATGAACCAGTTAAGTTTAATATTGAACTCGATTTGAAATTCACTCTTTCACTCACTCCATCGCTCGCGTACTCTTAACCTTACCGAGGAGAGGTGTCAGACAATTACTTTTAGTTACACCACTCTATACGCAAAAAAGAAGAAGTTGAAAAGAAAGAACAAAGTAGGGGCCTTCACGACGATATTCGCGGTAGGTTAATTGCCCTTTCAGTTCTTAACCCCGCCCGACAGCGGTGAGGGTAAAAGGCGGAATGAGTTTGCGGAATGGCATATATGCAGAATGACGTAAAGAAATAAATTAAACTGAAAATTGCGCTCTTTTTTGGCGCCAATCAATTTACAAGTAGCCGGAGTAGTAATGTTGTGTGCTCAAATACGACGACAATCCAAAAGCCAGGAAAGACTCATTGATTTCTAACGGTCGATTAGCTTTTTGTTCAGCCACAAAGATTCTACTTGCCTTTATTAGTCGGGCTGCTGACAGCATCGATACTACATCACGAAAGTCGATGTTTTGGCTGTTTGGTAAAGTTTCAGGCACGCGAAGCTAACAGCTGGCCGAGAAGCGCGAGCTCGAATCCTGGCAATCGAGTTTGTGTGCTTTCTTTCTTTCCTTTCTTTTTCGTTTCCTTCCTACTTTTAGCATTTTTTCTTTCATTTTTTTTTCTTTTTTGTTAGTAAAGCCGGTTCGGCATCACACTAACTGTTTAAAAATATTTATGACTTGGCTAATTCAAACATTCTCACGTTTTTTTCGTGCTGCTTACCTGAGTCGTGGACCAAGGACCATCGTGCACGGTCGCCTTTTTTTGAATTACAAGCAAAATACCTAAGGTTCGAACTTGCAACTTTACAAATATTGAGAGGAACGTAAAAGCTATCTTCATTGCAGGGGATATTTCAGCTCGTTACGATTTGATCCAGTTAAGATATTCATGATAATATTTTTAGTCGCGGACCAGGGACCACATAATTTACTGCTTGTATTGGCAGCTTTCATTTCCTGTTTACCCCCTTGGAGACTTTGGACAATGCAGTGATACTTACGTGTTCTAGCTTGCTTGCAAAAGACGGCCAGAATCGTGAATAAGGTAAATTGTACAGCTCATCTCGGAGAGGCACGAAACCTTTCCAGTACAAAGTATGGCATAAAATTTGTACCGACAACAACGACTGAGCTATCCTGAAGTGTATGCATTTCCTTACGAGTTTGGGCATAGTGTGAGTAAGACGCTCACTCATTCAGTCATCTGAAAACTACCACACCTTGACACATACCTTTTTCGAAGAAAGATATTCCATTCCTCTGCAGACCTGATAAGAGAAGGAAACCAGGTCCATGTGCGTCAGTGTTGAACCGCTCTCTTTGACTGGCCTCCTCTCTCTCAATGCAGTTAATAGTGTGGGGTATTCGCCGGTTGGCCTCCTGTCTCTCAAAAATTGTCTTAAGTTACCATTTGGAGCGTATTCTACAACTATATACAGCGGACCTGAGGAAAGAGAAATGATAACAGTTAACCATTTTAAAAATGCATTTTTTCTATTAAAAAAACACGTCTAATTTTGCGAAATCTTGGAAATTATTTTTTTTTTGTCTTGTTGAAATGATCTGCAATCTTTTTACCTTAAGTAATATATAACTTCTGAAAACCGACTGTGTTTTAAGAAAACACAAGTCCAGAAGTGAATAAAAGTGCTTTTATATTTTTGTCTCAGGCTGGATACAATGTTCTCATAACCATTTGTCAATCTTAGCCATAAAGTTATAATACAAAGATTCCCCAGCATGACAAAGAGTGTCAGTCAAGTTTGCAGAAGGGATAAATTTTCCCTTGTTTGCGGTAAAAGAAAACTCCAGTTTCTCCACTCGGTCAAAGACCATTCGCGACAGTTAAACATGACATGTTTTCTCCGTCAACTAACCTTTTTGAGTGCAGGTTGCAATCAAATTGATTATGTTCTTGTGTTTTCCAATGGTCTTCATTAGCTCCAACTCTGATATAAAATCTATGTGTCCCTGTTCCGTGGTATCCTCCGAAATGCAAGAGATTGGCATTACAGTCCTAATGTTAAATATTTAAGTATTCTAAGACCTCCTCCACCCTAATTTGTTTTCGATTGAAAAAACACGCATTTTCGGGTGATTTGGCGTTGTGCTCATATTACAGAAATGGAAGTTTTAGAAGATCTCAGGCACGTTTCTAAACACTTGTCTACTCATACATGTACTTTTAACAAGTCCAGTATGGCGGGAAGTAGCAGAGTCGGGGTCAAAATGTGTACACTTACGGTGGGATCACGTCGCTCGTCCTGCGTAGTTCACGAGCGCAAAAAAGTATACACATTTGTGAATCCGACTCTACTACTTTGGGGGATCGACCGCACTGGCGCGGCCGCAGGCATCTCTTCTCGACAATGAATTCGCCGATAATGCCGCACACCCTGGCTGCGGGTCCCGCCACGACGAACAGATTTTTCGCATTTGCTACGGCGCACACAGATCACGAGCAGCATATTAGAGAATGGCAAAATGTCTGCATAATGGCTTCAAAGAAAGCTTTGAGTGCCGATTTTACGACGGACGATGATGTGGAGTGGCCTCTGAAGGAAAGGAATGCAGAATTATCACTTCAAACTGTGGGGTAAAATATTAATTTTGGATGAACCGATCGCTACCGAAACAAAGCACAGGTTTCTGAGCCTACTTTTTCCCAGGGCATATCAGCCAAAACGGGCTATGGGAACCAAAAAAATTCAAGACACCAAACCAGCAAGGGAGTGGAAAGATTTGATCCTTTTCATTCGATGCATTATGAAAAGACGAATCGGCGCCAACAGAGTGGATTGATATTTTGGAAGGACGTGCAGAAGTTACACTTCCACCTCTTTATGATACCCTGATTGCGGAATTTTCAGGGGAGGATGAAGTGGAAAGGTGAAGAAGAATCGGTAAATGGCATTTTTTCAAAGATGTAAACAACGATTTGACTCCAAAGATGATTCGCGGAATCGAAGAAACTGTGAGAAACAGTTTTGTGATCAAACACAGCTATGCCTATCAGCTTCGGAACATTGAAACGGAGGAAACAATGGCCTATTTTCAGAACAAAAGAAGCCCCTGGTTTGAAAGAATATCGGAAGCGAGACAATGGTTGGAAGAACAAGAAGAAAATCGCCTCCAGAGCGAAAACATAGAGCGCCCAGACAAGAAATGGGTTTTTGAGGCGAAACTTATGGTTGAGGTGGAAATTATCGAGGACCTGCAAGCTCCTTTACATATTGGAGTGGGGCGATTGCCAGATTGGCTTGTTGGTTTGTTGGCGCTTGATAAGTACACCGACGAGCTTTGTATTTTCAGATGCATTGCGGTTCATCAAGGGGCGCATCGTGTTCGTAACACAAGAAAAACTCGCGAGTTGGCCCCAAGCTTTTTCGACTAGCATCGAGTTTGAAGACGGATCTACAAAAGGCATTTTCCTTTGATCAAAAATCATTTCCAGCAGGGGATTGCGGGATATGAGATTGATGCTGAAGGAGCCTTTACGTTGAAATATTTACCTTCACGCCTTGACAAGATCGGGTTGCCCCAGATGGACATCGGCATTTACGAAGAGCACGCTTTGTTGATCACGAAGCTCGACAAAGTGACGAAACATTATGCATGTGCCGAATGTCAAGCAAGACTCGCCAAAGCATGCCATTTGAGGTGGCATGCAGAGGTTTGTACGAGTGGAGTGACCAAGGTGGCGTGTCGAGGAGAGCGAATCCAGCCGCCCGAAACTGCTTATGAAAGAGCGTTCTACGGCCACAGGGCGTATGCGGGAAAGGCGGTCAGCTGGATGGAACACGAGGCCCGACATATCCATCATCAAATGTGTGGCCAAGGTGGGGAAAGAAGAATTGCAGGATATCCAGTGGATGGTTTTTGTCGGGAAAGAAACGCGGTTTTCCAGTTCCATGGCTGCCATTGGCATGGCTGTCCATAGTGTTTTCCAGGACGGCGAAAGGAAGTTGTCGCTTTTGAAAAAATAAAGGAAAACAGGAGAGAGCTGACACGAGAGATCCAGTTTGCAAGAAGGTTGGATGGAGGGAGGGCAATTCTTGACGAGGGCTTCGAACTGATCGAGTGTTGGGAGCATGATTTCAAAGAAAGACCACTGTATCCGAAAAAGAAAAACGAAACTTTTCCGCCTGCATAGTGTTCGATATCGAGGCGTTGCCGGAAACGAGCAAATTCAAGCAGGCAATGATGGATCGGTTGTTCTAAAGCGAGCACGTACCGGCGTCTGTTTCGTTGGCAGACAATTTGGATAGAGCGCCAGAGCACATCAGCAGCAAAGATCCCAAAGAACTGATCCGGCGATTCTGGGAGGCGCTTGAGTGTCGGTCCGCGGCCATCCGAGAAGACATGCGACGATACATTCTAGACGAATTGAATTTCTGCCGAAGCGGCAACAAAAACGCATCAGCTAATGGTGTTTTAGAACCCTAGTTTTGGGTTTCAACTCCGGGCGTTATGATTTGATTCTGATAAAAAAAGCATTTGGTGACCCAAATCGCCAGAGGCGCTGATGTCAAAGTGGCCAACAAACAGAACAAGGTCATGTACATGTCAAAGCCGCCGTTTCTGGAAATCTGTAGCTACATCAGCCCCGGCACCAGTCATTACAAATGGGTGAAAACGTACGGCGCCAAGCTCTCCAAATTGTGGTTTCCGTACGAGTGGTTTAACACAGCCGAAAAGTTGGACCTCCCGGGGCTGCCGCCTTCCAAAGAGTGATTTTGCAAGCTGAAAAATGGGATGACTCTCTCCGAAGAAGCGTACAGGGCTTGTCAGCGAACCTGGCAGGAAAAAGGGATGCGAACTTTTACGGATTGGTTGCACTTTTACAACAATCTGGATTTCGAGCCTTTTCTTGAAGCTTTGGAGTCAATGCGAGATTCCTACACGGGGCTGGGAATCGATATTTTGAAAGATGCGGTACCTCTGCCGGGAGTCTCAATGAAATATCTCCTGCGTGGTATGCTTAACAAAAGAGACGCCCCGGAGTTGTACGCCTCAGGGGAGGAGGCCTACGAAATTCTCAAAGGCGAGGTTGTCGGGGGGCCGAGCCTGGTCTTACGTCGAAAACGAGAATCCGTACGCACAAATTCCAAGACGCGAAGATGCGTCTAAGAGTTCTGGGCTACGACGTCAATGCGCTGTACCCAAGCACAATGGAGGTCGTTGCGCATTGGGCGCAAACGCCCAGGAAAGTCGAAAAGTTCATCGAAGTTCTGCAGAGAAACAGATGGTTTGGATTCGCCAAGGTGGACATCGAGGTGCCAAGAGAGTTATGGACGAAGTTCGAAGAAATGCCGCCGTTGTTTTACCACAAACCCGTTCCAAGCAAGACTATACCACAGCACATGAAAGACAACCTGGCGCACAGCAAACGTAAACCCATGCACGACCAACTAAAACTGGTTGGCGCCCTTTCAGCCCAAAAGATCCTGTAGTACGTGCCGCTGTTGACATGGTATCTCTACCATGGTTTGAAAATTACAGCTGTTCACCGAACCATTGATTATGTTCCGCAAAAAATCTTCACGTTCTTCGTGAACAAAGTCACGGAGAACATGCGTAAGGGCAATCAAAATTCAGAGCAGGCATTGCTTGCCGAGGTATTCAAGCTTTTGGGAACAGATGGTATGGCAAGCTGATCGACGCTTTGGAAAGGCATACGACCTTGAAGTACACAACGAGTGAAAGGGTCTTGAGGAAAATCCTGCGCAGCGGTGGAAGCTCGGTGGGGAGTCATTTTTCGCGCACGCCAACGGGTCTGTCATAAGGTGTAGAGGGTTTGGAATAAACGGCCTTTGCTTTGATGGCCGCAACGGTTTTTTTGCCTGTGACGCGAGTTACTTCTCCGCTCAGAGCAGAGGCCAAAGCAGGAGGCCGAGCGACCCATTCGGAATATCTTTGGCTCTCAGGAAGTAACATTTCAACAGCATACTGGTGCCCGAGCAGGCGCTTAGCAAAGGTGCAGTTATATCTTTTCACGATCGCCTGGTCCCGGTGAATCTCCGTGCGCCCACGCGAATGTTTTTTTTGCGTTTTTCCATTTCTTTCGTGGCAGGGCCCATAAATTCTAGGCCAGGGTCGACCTGAAGCATCCGTGCAATTTCAAAGGCCATTTGTAAATTTTATGCAAAGTGCGCCCGACTTCATCAGAGTCTTTCGAGGTCAAGGGTTCGGCCTCTTTGCAATGGCTAGCGACATCAACAACGGTCAAAGCATATTTGTATGTCTTCAAGCCCCGGTCGCGCCCTTGAGTGTCACGCGGTGAAAAAGAAGGTCTGCATGGTAATCGTCATCAGATCTTCATTTCAGGATGGTATCACATTCACAAATTGTGCAGTGGTCTTACAGTGAGCCGTAATGTTAAAACAAATTAAAATTACATCTATAATAGAGAATTTAAAATTACAGTAATAGAAAACTGCAATGCCCCGCACAGGCCCAAATAACAAAGAGTGGCAACGAACCGTCGAGTCTATTGCCATTCTCCGCCCCCTAAGCCCGTGCAAAACACCGCAACTAAGATTACGTACTAATTACATACTAATTAACATTGTAATCAAAATTACATTCTAATAACATACACTAAAATTACAGCTGTGATACGCGCTAAAAATAATTTAATTTATACTCTCCGCAAAGACAAACAATTATTATATGACTTCGCAAGAAGCATTATCTCTATAAAATGATTTTAAAATTAAAGGTCTAAGCTTATAAAATTTAAAATTACAGCAATAGAAAACTGCAATGCCCCGCACAGGCCCAAATAACAAAGAGTGGCAACGAAACGTCAAGTCTATTGCCATTCTCCGCCCCCTAAGCGCATGCAAAACACCGCAATTAAGATTACGTACCAATTACATACTAATTAACATTGTAATTAAAATTACATTCTAATAACATACACTAAAAATTACAGCTGTGATACGCGCTAAAAATAATTTAATTTATGCTCTCTGCGAAGACACAATTATTTTATGACTTCGCAAGAAGCATTATCTTTATAAAATGATTTTAAAAGGTCTAAGCTTTCCTGTTCTCTTGCTTCTATTGGAAGTTTATTCCAGAGAACCGATCCTCTATAGTGAAGGCTATGTTTCCCTATCTCTATCTTAGGTTTGGGAACATACAAGTTTACTGATGAATTTCTTAGATTATAAGAATGAACGTCAGAGACATTCATCATACGGCAGGGAAATGTTATGAGTTATTTTGTACATTAAAACAACGAGTTGTCTTATTCTTCCATCTTCTAGTACTTCCCAACCCAGTTTATCCAATAAATCTTTAAATCGTGTTTCATTATTTGATTAAGTCACTATTCTGGCAACTCTATTTTGGCATTTTTGAAGTTTTTCTGACAATCCTTCCCCTATATATCCCCATACACAGCTGGAGCAGTCAAAACAGGGCACGATAAGAGCTTTGTATATGGTTTCTCTAATTGTGAACAGAATGGTTCTGCTTACACGCCTTAGAACTGATAGGCCTGCTGATATCTTCTTTGAAATCTCATCAATGTGTGCTTTCCACGAGAGATTTTTATCAATTGAGACTCCAAGAGATTTATAAACAGTCACCCTTTCTATGTGTATGTTATTAGCGGAGCTCTGGCGCGCGAAGCGCGCCTGCGGAGCACCATGGGTAAGTAAATCTTGGTAATCACGTGACCGTACACCGCCCGCCCGTCCGTCCGCACCACAGGCCAACCAGTGTTCAATCCTCACACTTTCTACCTAGTTTAGGAGCACAGGAAGACTGATATTGCACACATATATTGCACATCAATGTTGTGATCAATTGACAGCTGTCAAAAGAGGGTATCCGCTGACCAGTATCACCTGACCGTGTCGCAGGCTCAGGTGTCGACCCATCGAGGTCCAGTTTCTTTTTGAAGTTATCCGCTGACAAGTTACTAGTTTTCAAATGATCGCAGGCTCAAGTTTAATTTTTTTTTAATTCATTTGAAATATGTTTGTTTTTTACGTGCCGCACAATAAAAATTTTGATTTCAAACTGACCTCGGAAGCTAAAATTCAGCCAGTTTTTACAGGCAGGGAAGACATGCCAGTTGCTTTTGACTTTTCTCACTAAGGTCACGCGTTGGTCACGCTCTACGTCCAATTTTTATGCTGTGATTGGTCAAAATTTGACAGGTGAGTTCATGCGGAAAATTTATGCAGCATCTTGAAACCTGTTTACTTTGACAGCTGAAGCTAACAGAGTTTCGTGTCAACGTGTGATGTTTTTAACTGTCTTTTTCCTCTGAATGTACAAAATAAAATTCAGCTGCTATGAAGAGTCTTCTGTTATTCATGGCTAGTTTGTTTATTGGGTTTTTGGTTGAGAAATACGTCGCTTGTCAAAGTCGGAAATCCGATTCGGATGGCATCGTTTTCGTTTTTCACCTTGCTTGATGCGTAAGAGGGTTGAAAAGTCTGAAGCGATTCTGGCCTTACTTGATAGTTTTCAGTGCATCTCGAATGGTAAGCCTGAGTAATTATTGTATTTGACGTTTGTTTTTTATATCTAATTTAATGAAGTCGAGCGTAGCTTATGCGGCTATTTAGTTTAATTATGCACGTTTTTAATTGTAAGATTTGAGACAGTGATCTGACCGAGTATCAGGTGTGATTATAGGCTTATAGAACTTTAAAAAGGCTTTAAACATTTTCTCACCGCGAATAGAAAGAAAACGTTCCAAAGAATATGTCGTTATAATTCTGGCTGTAAAAGAAAGTTTTGAGCGATTTTCTTGCCTCGAGTTCATCTTTGAAAAAGCAAACACCGGGAAGCCGGCCTACAAAATGAAAAACATAAACAAGGATTTTCGGAGACACTTTAATACTTGTCTTCATGAATGAAAATTGTTCTCTCTGTATATGTTTCACCGAATTATTTTCCTGTTATTGATTGTTGGTAGTCTCTTTTGCAGTTTTTATCGCTGTGCCGTTTGTTTTCAGTCGCTCATGAACATTGCTTGCATGCAGGAGTAGTCAAAATGCCGCGCGTATCAAACGCTTTTGAAGATTACACATCGTTATAAAACCATTAAATAAAAAATAAACATAATAAATTCTTTATTATGTTGAAGCGTAAAACTCTATTAATCATAATTTAAACAGTCGACTTTGGCGCTTGTCAAAAGTGAGAACCGGCTCGACGTATAGGTGATTTTGGAAATTTTTTTTAACGGTTTCGCTAAAAGCCCACACCTGCTTCGATCGTCCTGAATATTGAGTGAGTACAATTTGTATTGCAAAATTGTGAAATACTGCATTCTGTCCGAGGTCTGTATGATAAAAACAGCGCCTCATGGTACTGTTTCACCTCAGATGTGATGTATAAAAAGTATAAAAGGTTGGTTTACACGTCCCCAGACTTGTTGGCAAGATTTTGTAAAGTAAACTTGTCGAACGCAAAAAATTCCGCCTGATTTGTTTTCCAGGCCTAATCTACTGTGATCAAGAGCCCGCGCTCTTAAATGTGATCGAAGTTGATTGCTATTTTTTGGGTGTACATTTAATAAGGCTATCAACTCGATGTAAGATTAAGTTCACTCTTAGCTTGGACTGTTTGCAAATTACTGTTCTCTAAAATCACTTAACCTTTCGCTCAAAAGTCACATGAATGTGCTCTAAAGTTAACTGAATTGTGGAATACAAGTTTATTGTTTGATTTAGATTATAAATTCGAGTTAATAGGAGCTTCGCTTTTAGCCCTGGCAAAATCTATATATTAACCTTAACTGTGAAATTATCTGACAGTAGTTCAAGTTTAGGACGACTCCCAATCCACAAGTATTTGGTATTCTTAACATTTAGAGTAAGCTTATTCACCTTAAGCCATGTCGGAATTTTGCTTAGATTGGAATGTACTTTAACTTGTAATAAAGTATCAGCATCTTCGGCTGAGAACGTTAAAGTAGTGTCATCCGCATACATTCTGCATAGGCCTTGAGTACAGTTGGCATAAAGGAAGGTCATTTATATATAAAACAAACAACAATGGGCCAAGAATTGATCCTTGAGGAATTCCACTCATTAACATACAGAAATCAGAAAGTTCACCGTTAACTAAAGTTTTCTGTTTTCGCCCAGTAAGATTTGATTTAAACCATGCTAGTGTCTGGGACCTAACTCCTTAAGACTCGAGTTTCTGTAGGAGAATAGAATGGTCCATGTTGTCAAAGGTTTTCTTTAGATCCAAAAATATTACACCATTTAGGAGGGATTTATGTATATTCTTAAACCACTCATTTTTTTTAATTTTTATTTTTATTTATTTATTTTATTTATTCCTCCAATTCCTAGCTGATACATAGTTATG
>NC_133204.1:15100780-15105780 GCF_958299795.1 Porites lutea
TGCAGCTTTGTGAATTTTCAGTAATACGTGTTGCTTCAAAGATCAACTGACTGAATCCTTCTGATTGTATTAAATTAATATATTCCTTAGAGACACTTGTTTTTGTAAGAGTATTTATATTAGTATCACCCATTAAAATGCATTTTTTCTTAGAGAGAAAAACATTGTGTAGAGTTCTTTCGAGTTTGCCTAAAAATTCTGGGTTTGAAAAATTTGGGGTTTTATAAATGACACCCACAATCATATCATAAGTTTCTATCCATAGGTTTTCAATTGAGTCTATTTTGAGGTCATTTCTAATTGAGAAAGAATAGCCTGATCTGACATACAAAGCAACACCGCCGCCTGTCCAAAAGGTGCGATTTTCATTGAGTAAAGTGTAACCTGGGATTTGAAAACGTGTACAATCAGTTTCAGAGGTGAACCATGTCCCGGAGCAACCGATAAAATCAAACATTTGTTCGAAATGTTGTTTTAAACTTCTTTTATTTAAGTAAATAACTGTTGATTCTAGGATGTTGTAAAATCTCAGATTGTGGTCCCTAGAATATCTCTCCAGGGACAACAATCTCTCGTAGGTGTCATCGATCTCTTTTGCATACTTGGTGATATCGTTGTAGATTTGGTCGATTCTTGTGTTAGCTTCATGCAGTTGTCCTGTTAATACCTCCAGCTTTGTATCCAAAGATTCCTTCAGTTTTGAAATCGAGGTTTCACTTTTCTTGATTTGACCCTGCAGAGATTCAATGTTTCTTTGAATCTTGACTTGAGTTCCTTTCATTTCTTTTAGGTCGTCACTTATTGAACTCAACCGGTGGCGTACAAACGCCTCAAAATCCTCTTCCACAACTTCTTTTTGCTTTCCTCTTTTTGAGGACTTTGTTGGTTACTTGTTTGATTAGTTTGTAAAAGAAAAAGTAAGATTTACGTGAGAAATTATGTCAAGTTGGCAGAGCCAACAAAAACGCGGCCATCATGCTCGCTGACCGCTGACCATTTATCATTTATCATTTGTCTCCTAATAGGGAAGTTTCTGTGGAAAACATTGGCCTGAAACCTGATTGTGATTCTGTCAGAAGGTTATTATAGTTTAGGTACCCATAAAATTGTTTGAATACATCTCTCTCAACCAGTTTACTAACAACAGGTAAAAATGACTAAAACTGGTCGGTAATTATTAGGGTCACCTCTGGCACCCTTTTTCAAAACTGGGAAAACTCTAGCATGCTTCCATTTGTCTGGAACATTTCCAGAAAGAATTGAGAGATTGATTATGAAAGTAAGAGAGGAGGTAACTATTGGTGCTGCTTCTTTTAAGAGGCGCACAGCTATGTTGTTAAGCCCACTCGCTTTGTTTAAAGGGAGATTGTTGGTGAATTTAAAAATTTCAGCACAAGTAGCTGGTTTGAGAAAAAAGGTAGATTCAGTGGTTTTAATATAATCCGTGCACCTTATGGGGTGTGTTTGGAATCTCAGCGGTCAAAGTTGGTCCAATTTCAGAGAAATCCTACTAATATCCCTAAGAGATTTATAGGTGCGACTATTTAAGTCTATTTTTAAATTTCGTTTATTGCCGTGGTTTTAGATTCATTCCCAAGCATAGCGTTTATTCCTTTCTAGATGTTTTGATATTTCCAGAGTTATCCCTAAAATAATTACTTTAGTAACGCTTTTTTGGCTTCCTTGATAGTATGATTAACTTTTTTTTTTTTTCGCTGTTTGTATCTAGTCCAGTCGCTATCACTTTGAGATTCTGAGGCCACATTTTAAGGCTGTCCCTTTCAAACATATCGTGTTTCAGTTCCACTGCAATCCATAGGGCAGCATTTCCCTTACCCTCTTTTTCTTTAGAGGAGCATAACTGTCAGCAGAGTATTCAAAAATTTGTTTTCATATACCCCATGCCTTGTTAGGGTCACTTTCAGCTGCAAGAAGGTACCATGGTGCCATTGCATGGTCATTTCTAAAGCTTAATCGATCGAATTTTTTGAAACATCTACTTGTTTTAAATTTTGGAGTAGATTTAGGTAGGCTGATTTTTCTTTTTTTTTTTTTTTTTCTTGCATACACGAGACAATGATCACTTATCCAAAAGTCAGATACCCCACTATTGGAAACTTTTTGAGGATCATTTGTTGGAAACAAGTCAGTTGTGCTACGTGTGTCTTAAGAGTATAGACTGTCTTATCAGTTGACTATATTGATAAATATTGCATATATCCAGGAGCTTCTGGGTTTTGTGGTCGAGTGGCGAGGCACCTACATCACAGTTTACGTGTCCAATGATACTAACCTCTAGCCCATAGCCCTCCAGTTCTTTCAAAGTGAATTCGAATTTTGCGATAGATTCTATCTCAGACCCATGGGGGCCTACACCACGTTCCTACAACGAAGGGCCTTAACTTAGATTTAGATACTTGAATAACGAGAAATTCAAGATCATCCTGTCAGTGATGTGGGAGACGTTTGTAATTAATTGTTTCTGATATAAAGAGCAACACCTCCACCTGATCTATTTCTACCCTTCCCTCAATAACATATCCTGGTATCTTGTTTTTACCATTTAAGGTGTAATCAAGGCGAGATTCATTTATAGCTAGGATGTCACCCAAATTAGTAGACATATAGGTTCTAAGTTGGTCGATATGTTTGTACAGACTAGCTATGTTGAGGGCAGCTGTCTTAAATCCCCTGGTACCTGGGATATGAAAACTAGGTTGGTTATTGATCCGGTTTTGGGCACAATGCTCATTGTCAGTAGGGATGCTGGCATCGTCGATATATATTTGGATTATTGGATGACCTGCGCAGCGTAATTGTAGCCTTTACCCCGGTATGCAAGAGATCAGTTAAAACATTCTTCTAAACTATGGTAAACTGCATTTGGCGTGGACTAATCGAATTTGAGGGTAGGAATGTGTTTTGGAGCGGGGAGATATTTTTTTCAAAGAAAGAAGAAGATTTCCGAAAGTCAATGTCGCCAAACTTGGCTCAATCGGGTTTTGCAAAACAGGAGATGAAGCTAAAATAGTTTCGTTTGGGGAAAGGGCGGCGAGTTCAACATTTTCAAGAAAGGCAATTCGAACCTGCTTAAATCCTTCATAGATAGATTCAAAAATGCTCTTGGCCCAAAAGACGAAGATATCATTGCAGAGGGCAATAGATCGACCAGGGAAGAAAGACAACGCTTACGAGAGGCGGAAAAACAATTACGAGAGAAGGGAAGAATTTCCGCTGATCGCCAATGAGCCAATGATGAGGTGCAAAAGCTGAGAAACAAAATCGAACAAACCCAAGCCAAGATTGATGTTTTTGATGAAGAACATGAGAGTGAAAGCGAACTGCCAGGACTGAAACTTTTGAAAAAATCTTCAATACTATTTTGAACGGGTTAAGAAAGAGCTTTATGACATACAAAAGCAACAACAACAGAAAGGGAAATCACAAAAAGAAGTAGATAAGCTGGGAGAAAGCATTGCTTCCAAGGAAAAGGAACGAAGCACACTTGAAGAAAGACTCAACAGCACGAAACAACGTTCGCGCGACCGGGAAAGGAATACTGTATCGGAATCGCACGCTCGTTGTAATGAACAGAATTCAAGAAACCGTATGCTACACTTTAACACAATAATCGTAAGAAAGCTCGCAATGAAAGCGGAAGTGTCCTTTCCAGTGATTGCTAGAATACAAAACTTACCTTTAAGCATTTTCACCGCTACATTGAATCTGAAGGGCATATTGGGCATTCCGAACACCTCTGCCTTCATAACTCTGCCAAAAGCGCCCTCTCCAAGAACTTCCTGCAGGCTGATAAGCTCTCTGTCGATCTCCCATTTTTCGTCCAGTGGCATGTCCTCTTCGGACACCTGAGTGAGGTTAGAAGCAAGTCTAGAGCGTAGACTTCGCTGCCACATTAGTGGAGCAGCTGATCCGCAAGACGATAGGGAGCCACCAACGGACGGGTCTTGAGCCCTGTATTCCACACCGATTTCATTTGGCTTGGGACTGTTCACAAGACCGTATTTAGCTTCTTTAGCTAATTTCATCTTCCACTGGTAAAGATAAAAGCCAATTCCAAAAACCACTATAAAAACGACGCTAGCAGCAACCAACACTGTAATAAGAATTTTTCCCGTCGATGACGATAATGATAATAAAGATCTTGGTGATTCGGTAGACGGGCGAAGATTTTCATTTGTTTCGGGTGGTGACGCAGTTGTTTCTGAAATCAAATACAAGCTTATCAGCAGAGAACATGGGCTATAGCGAGTCAAAATTTAAATTCAATTAAAATAATTGATTATCCTCTACCTTTGTGGAGTTTTCCAGCGATAATGAAACAAATACAAAACAAAGTTAAGAATCCCAGTCGGGTAGAGGCCGAACCGCAGTTAGTTACTTTACAAAGGTGGCCTTGGATTTGAAAACGGGACTAACGAGAACAAATCAAGCTAGCACTCAGGGCGGGACTTGATCCTCCGGATTATAAGTCCAACACAATTACAGCTCGGCCTTGCTGCCTTCCCCAAGCAAAAATCAATCACAGAATCAAAGTGTACACATTGTGAGATACCAGTTAGATGATGTAATTAGATTACCAGGCAATGATCAACATCAAATAAAGAATGGTTATAAATTCACAATCAATGACCGGTCGACATCAATTTCAACTTCAAAAAAATAGCTGATGGAGCAGGCTATGCTGCTGCTGATAGAATAACAGTTATCAATGGTACACATAGTTCAATAACGCATATGATGATTAAATTAGCGGGTAAAATTATCTATGATACTAATAACCTTCATAATGTAACATATGTGAAGAATAGGCCACTTGCACTGAGAGGTCACGTGACCAATGCTTCCTTTAAACAATGAGTTGGAATCTTGTTGATGCCAAAAATTGACAGAACACATAAAAATTAGCTTACACCCGAAATTTGAGAGGAAACGCATTTTAGGGAGATATTTTATGGCACTTTGATTTTTCAACAAAGTAG
>NC_133204.1:15110780-15153280 GCF_958299795.1 Porites lutea
CCTCTTGATTAGAACGGAAATCTTTAAGAACTTCCTTAATGGATTTGTGCATATCATATTGAATATTAGTGTGACAGCTTGACGATTTCCAGAGATCTTTTAAGGAATTATTTGGTGACTCTTTTAATGAATTTAGGAGAACTGTTTGACACTGAGTAAATTTAATAGAGGGAGGACAAATATTAAGACCAAATGTATTGCGTTCTAGGAAAACATTGCTCAGTGTTCCAGATATCAGAATATCAAGTCATTTTTGAATATAGCTATTCACTACAGAGTCAAGATGTTCCGTTATCCGGGTTTTGGATATTAGCTTTAGTGACATGCCAGGACAGTCTAGAAAGGACATAGCAGCTGTACAGAAGAAGTTTGTGTTTAGGATGCAGTGGCTTTGTATCACTGTCATTCATCAAATCTTGTGCAAGAAAGGACAATTCCGACATGTGTTGGTTGTTAGACATGTTAAAGTCAAAGAAGCGACCTAAGTAACCAAACGATTAACCCATTTCCACACAGGCAATTAGAACTCCATTGATCAACAGTTTGGGTAAGTATTGGACAAATTTAGTGCACAGTTTTCGTATTCCAAAAGCAGAACACTTATCAACTCTTATTATCATGTTATAATAATAATAATAATAATAATAATAATAATAATAATGATAATAATCAATAAATTATCCCATTCTATTATATCTGTAACTCCTTTGCCCTCTTTCTCGTATTATAACTGTATTTGTTTCGGTGACACCATGTTAAAAATAAACTTGTTTACTGTAGAATCGAATATGAACCTGTCCGATCAAACCGTCATGCGATCGTATAACAAGGCGGGCAAAATATTATATAATGCGCAGTGGGAGCGACCGTCACCCAGAGGGCGACGCATATGGAAAGCGAAGCTTTCCGAGCGCTATTATTCGTCCACAATCATTTCCTTCAGCGAGTTTTCCGGAGCATTGGATAACGTTTTACTGGGTTTGTAACACGATCGCATGACGTTTTGCTCGATTCTACAGTAAGACAAAAGCGATTCACGATATGAACTGTAAAATTTAACTACAACCAAGGTCACAAAAAACTCCTCTGCGCTCTGTGTTAAAATGGCTATGAATTCACTACAACACCTTTAGTCTCCCATTCTACCACCTATTAGTCCCCTATTCTATCAAATTTCCAAAGGATAATCCTTCTTAGTATTTATCAAATCAGTGAATAGGAATTTTCGCGCGTTTTGATTGGCTCCCGTGACTCTGAATATCCTTAGCTATGCGACCGGAGCCAAGATGGCATCTCATTTCGAGACATTTTCGGAAAGACCAAATTTGAGCTATAAATGAAGCATTCGTACAAACAAATACCAAGAAAGAGACGAACTTTGGCTTGTCCTTGATTACTGGAAGGTAGAAAACTATCTTCATGCTGAATTTTGCAACAAAATCGTAAAAATGCACTTGACAGAATCCCCGAAATGTTTGTAAATTGTAAACAAAGTTCCTACTAAATGACGTTTTTTATTTACAAAAGGTTACTTATTTCATTGTTATCCAACTGATTTGGTAAATACTAAAACAACTATCCCCATCAGGTTCGGTGAACAGCACTAGGTATTTACCTGGACGCTTCGCGTCACGGTACTTAACACCACTATTCACCTCCCCCTCGGGGGATAGTTGTATTAATATTTTATACCTGTTGATATTGTAGGAAATGGTCTGTGAGTGACGATAAGGTTGGTCTGGCGTGAGTCAAGGCCCAATTTGGTTGCAGCTCGACACCCATAAAGTCCGGAGTTATTGATGGTCAAATTTTGTAACATCAGAGTAAATGTCACAGTTGCCATTGCCTGATTTCCCGCGTTATATGCTGGCTGCTCGTACAGTCGCGGGTCAATTAAAACGCCCAAGTTGTCCTCATCCGGAATGTTCGTGTCGCTATAATACCAGTGGTACTTCGTGTTTGGTTCAAATGTCACTATTGTACAAGAAATCTCCACATTTTGACCGACATAAAGGGGAGACTTCTGTTCCCATATTAATAATATGTTAGGCTGGCTGCGAATTACGTCTAAAAGAAGAAAGAAAAACGAAAAAACGAAAAAAAGCAAAGTAAAGGTAAAAGGTATAACACTAGAAGTACTGGTAGAGAAATAATTTAACCACTAGTAATAACAGAAATAAGTACAATGGAAGTTTGATATAAGGGTCACGGGACTGGCAAAAGTTGTTTGCTATGACTTGGCTTCGTTATATCGAGGTTCTTTTTGTCAACTGCAATTCAAGCAATCTTTTTTTCGGGTTAATTTACAATTGCTTAAATTGCAGTTGCCACTTCCACGATCATACTTTCATTTGGATTTGGATTTCCGCAGTTCACATCATCTTCATTCTATGTTACATTCACGGGTTGAGATGAACTCAACAAATTAGCCTGCTCCCAATGCATGGGTCTTCATAGCTCAATTGGCAGAATCCCGATGAAGTCCCGAATTTTTTTTTTTCGGGGTGATTTGCAATTGCTTGACTTGCAGTTGTCAATGCGAAAATTTGAAGTCTTTTGCAGGCAAAAATTACAACCGGGATGCGAGCTAAAGTGGCAAAACAGTATTGATGACTTAGGAACTCTTCATATCAGCCCGGTTGACCGGGCTGGCCCCGTTTGCGAAATCTCGCCTCACCTCTAAATCCTTTGTAAAATTTTCGATGTGTTCATCACAGGCAGACCACCCTCTGTTAGTGGGGGCCGTTGTTGAATGCAATTTGAGCAACGATCTTTTGTTATTTATAGAAGAAATACATTTGAACGATACGGTGGCTATAATTTGTTCCAAATGCAGAATTTAAAGCAATTTTTTCTATAAACGTTTAAAGAATATGTTAACTGAGTCATGTGTCATGTTTTTTCGCCGTCCCGTGCTGTTTTAAGCGTTATTTTGCGAGATGAATATTTGACCTCGGCGGTTAGAACTAAAAAAGGAGACAAGGCAGGCAGCAATCAGCCGCCGGCGAGTGACCCAGTCCAATTTATGCTGGTACTGACGCCAAACTATTTAATTTCTTACCTCGAAAACACCGGCTCCCGATCCACTAGATATGTATCCATGCCCCATCCGAATGAGAGCTCAATCCTTCCAAAATTTCTCGAGAAAAGCGATCTTGAAGTTGCAAGACCAGCTTTCTCAACATGACCGGTGCAAAAATCTCAACCAAAGGCATTTGAGGTAGCGCGTCGATTCAAATCCACCAATCAGCGTATCGCGACCAAACAAACATCCCTGTGCGGGGCAGGGTTGTGGTTTTGAACTGCCAACGGTTATGTTGAGAAAGCTGGAAACCCCAGAAACCCAGAAACCCCATTGATTCCGGTTTTTAACACTGCTATCAGCGATGTGCTCGTCGATAATATGACACACCTGGCTGTCAAGAAACTTGCTAGGAATAGATAAAAGTGATATGGGCCTGTAATTAGAAACATCCGTTTTACTGCCTTTTTAAAGATTGCATTCAATCTTGCTTTTTTCCATGAAGTACGGAAGCAATTATTAGCTTAACCGAACTAACTAGCCCAGGTGTCTGCAGTCAGGGGATAACCATCACAGGCTCTAAGTGGTTTGTATCTCGAATTAATCCAGGGTTGGGAGAACTTCCTAATTTTTGCTTCTCCTGAGGAAATATAACCATCAAGGATATCCTTATATATACTCTCCCACGCACAGGTAACATCATCCACATCGCCAAAGACAGAGCACATACACCCACCATGGAGCGTATACAAGTCGTTCATATTGAAAAGCAGCCTTGTTTGCAGTCAACTTCTTAAAACTGTACAGTTTCTTCAAAACAGGGCGTTCATTTTGTGTCTTTAACATAAAACAGTATGAATAAACTTGTAATCGGCAATACTGTAGTCAGAAACACCAGATTTGAAAATCTTAGGCAAGTGATTTGTTAAGATCAAATCCAGAAGGGTTATGAATCCCATTTTGAAAATTAAAAGCCTGGTAAATACGTTTCAGCTTAGAACCATTGCAATTGGAAGAGAGCTGGTCAACGTCAAAATCACCAGCTATTACCACATTTTTCCTTGATAGTCAATTTTCTCCACAAGACAGTAAAATTTGCCGAAGAAATCAGTGCGGTCGCCGGGAGGTCTATAAACACAACCAACAAGCAAACGTTGAGAAATCGATGTCACTGCAGTGGAACCTCGATATAACGAACCTCTATATAACCAAGTCCTCGGTATAACGATCGATTTTCTTTGCCCAAGTACGTGTAATGGTAAATATATGAAAAAGAACCTCGATATATTAAAGAAACCTCACTATAGCGAACAACTTTTGCCAATCCCTTAACCCTTCGTTATATCGAGGTTCCAATGTATTAAGGCCATAGCAAACAATAACACTAACCTTTGACTGTAAGTTTGTAAGTATAAGTCAAGAACCCAAACGCGTTAGACACGTTGCACATGTATAATCCGCTATCCACAATATCCAACTCTTTGAATACTAGTTTGTAGCCGTCATGAGACCTTTCGTATATCTTGCCGTCTTTGTACCACGTGACATTCGGGGTAGGCTTACCATAAGCCAAACACATTAAATCAACCTTATCTCCTACAATTAATTCTCTTCTGGTCTTCCTCATTAAATCCGGAGATGCGAATTTTGGTTTTTCTGAAAAGGCAGATAATGGTTAGTGAGCGAGGAGAGGAAATTTTTCAATTCTGCAACAAAGAAAATCTTATCTCCTTTAGTCCTAGAACAAGCTATGGGGAAATAGTTTGTCACTCTTTCGTTTAAATCTGGGGAAGTAATTATGTGCCATTACCATTCAAATGAAACCTCGGCACGGTGCTTAAAGGAGATCTGTCACAAAATTTATCAAAATTCTAATAGTAGGAACCGACACCAAAATGAGCGAAACATAAACATACCTGCTCAAACATTTAAGGAAGGTATAAATGACTTTGCAAATACAAAAGGAGGCGCGGATGGACAAACTTGGGTGAAAACTTCTTAGCCCAACAGTTTTTGAAAAGACAAGATCATTTTTGTTGTTTGTAACGTTTAATGTACAACTCCCAACATTGTCGCATGTTACATGTTGCGTCCGTTTCCACACCCTGTTGCATGTTGTAGCGTGTTGTTGGGACTTGTTGAGCATAAATTTGAAACCGGTCAAACTTTTAGCTAAGTGCAAACGGACGCAACAACTCCGAACAATCTTGGGAGTTGTTGGCTAACAATGTTGCGCCGTCCGTCTGCGCGTAGCTTAACGTTTTCAGCTGTACCAAGATTTGAGTGACAAACGCGAGTCGCAAAACAGTGAAAGTCTTCAGTGAAGAAGTTTTCATGTGCGGTTAACCTATGAGCAAACGACGTAACAAGTCCCATCAATGCTGGGAGTTGCTGGCCAAAAATGTTGCGTCTGTTTTCACGGGGCTTTAGTCTGGATTGTGTTATGTCTAAAGCCCCGTGCAAACGGACGAAACATTGTTGGCCAACATTTCCCAACATTGATGGGAGTTGTTGCATCCGTTTGTACGAAGCTAAAGGTTAGACCGGTTTCAAACTGTGCACAACAACATGCAACAAGGTGTGCAAAAGGACGCAACATGTAACACCTAACAATATTGGGAGTTGTTGGCCAACAATGTTGGGTTCGTTTATACGTAGCTTAACATTGTTGGGACTCGTTGCGTACGTGTTGGCAGGGGTGTGCAAATGGATGCAACAAGCTTAAGTCCCAAACAATGTTAAGCTACGTGCAAACGGACGCAACAACTCTGTTACAAAAAATTGTATTGCGTGACTAGCGTGACATTCTAGAAGCTTCGCGAAGAGAGTTTGACGTTAGTCGTGTTAAAGTTGGCGAAGGCCATGTAAGTTTATCAAGTTAATTGAAGTTGGCAGAGGCCGTGTAAGGTTATCGAGTTACGTGCTGTTGTGGAGTTTTACTTCGTGTAAACTACGTTCATTTTTGGAATAAATCTTCTTGTTGCTGTTCCGACAACTCTGCGTTCAGTTTGGTTTGCAAGCTACCCGTCCTCTAAAAGATTACCCACGTAACAAACTCCCAACATTGCTGGGACTTTCTGCGTCTGTTTGCATGTAAATAAAAGTTTGACCGGATTCAAACTTTGAGCAACAACTCCTAACAACACGCAACAACATGCAACAACATGCAACAGGGTGTGCAAACGGACGCAACATGTAACATACAACAATGTTGGGAGTTGTTTGCCAACAATGTTGCGTCCAAGGTTTGAACGGGGCACAATACTCCATTTTGTTATCAACTTTGTTAATTTATTCACCATTTGTCCATCTCCCATAATACACCTCGTTTGCTCCCCCACCCCCCAAAGTTAGCAGCTTGTCCCCAGGCAACCTCTCCTTAGGATAAATAAAGGGATATCAGAGAGCGATATAAATTTAAAGGGTATTCAATGGGACATAGTGCCTAAGACGTGCAATAATTCCTATTGCTTTAGTTATTTTAGAAGCAACATAGTCAATATGGCATTTCTACGAAAGGTTTGCTGACCAAAACTTAGAATTCCAACTGAAGATATTTAATATAATCCTTACGCTCTAATGTCATTGAGGTTTAGGTGTCGTTATCAAAACTCTGACTATTAATTGGATAGTCCATTTTACGTTGTTAGGGACGAAAAATTACAGACTTCTTGGCGTTTAGGGTTAATTTCAAGTGTTGACATTCAATCCTTAATGTTTTTGTCAGCATAAAGCATATTGCTGTAGTGCCATCAGTAAATAGGTAAGAGTTCAATTTCTGCGAGGAGCGATAAATATCGTTGAAATAAAGTAAGAATAATAAAGGGGATGTACAAATGGCGAATGGAACTTTTCCAAACATCAACAATACAGTAAAAAAAAAAAGAAAAAACAACAACAACATAACTGGATAGCACAAAACTAGGTGCTACTAGTAATACTAGAAAAGCCATCGTACCTCCTGTGATGTTAGTAGGTTTTACATTAGGATCTGTCACAAAAAATGAAAAATTTCATTGTTATTCTCCTATGGGGTCATTAATTTGTTATGTTGTTTCTTTTGCTTTTTTTTTTCTCGCGATTTTCTACGTCCAGCGTCATACTGACCGCATAGCAGCCTGGGAGGGGCGGGGGGGGGGATACTCAACAAATTTTTATACGGAGGAGACCCACCCCTTAACCTTTCATATACCATTTTTCACAATTTCGTGTACCTTCTATTGACAAATGGTACTCCTTTCACATACCTTGCTTAGAACTTTGTATCCGTTTTAACTGCTGGAAACCTGCACTGTCTTAAAATAGGAATCAGTCACAAATATAGAACGCTTTCTCGACGGGTGAGGGGTTGTACCTCGGGGCGGAGCCTCCCCGTACAAATATTTGTTGAATACCTCTCCGGGATTTCGGGCGGAGCCTCCCCGTATAAGCCATCATACTGGGAGTACCCTTCCCCTGGGCATAGCAGGAAATAATCACATTTCCGGACAAACTAAACTGAGCCTGTGTACAGATGTCCCCCCTCCCTTAGCAAAAATCGGGAGAAGAGACATCTGTAAATCGCCGACGATAATCGTGTTTCCGTTTCCCCGATTTTTTCTGAGGGAGGGGGGACGTCTGTACACAGGCTAGGATTTACGGAGGAAACCATAGAAACTAAAATCTTTATTTAGCCGTAATACTAAATTAAAGCTTTAGGCTTAAACAGAGGTCAAAGAAAATTAAAACACTTTACAACAGCATCTGAGGTCAATTCCTATCAGGAACACCTAAAGAACTATAAACCACAGGAAATGATTACTCAGTATGCATGTAATTCTCTGTAGTGCTAGTAACTTTAAATTTAACTTTATTATTCCATCGTTCATATAGTACAAACTCAGTAAAGTCAAAGCCGGGGGCTTATACGACCTGTGGTCAAAATGACAGAAATTGTTTTATGTAGAAATGAAGACTGAAGGCTAAATTACAAAACTAAAACAAGATACAAAACTTATATTAAGTAATGCAAGCAGTCCTATAGCAGAGATAAAACTAGAAGTAGTAGTGACAAATAAACTAACAATAAACTATGATAATCCTGCGCTAATTCAGTCCAGGCTTAAAAAGTAAAGTTTTAGTTTCTTTTTAAAGTCAGTGGTGCCAACTGGCTGTTACGGACAGTCAAGGGGATATCAGTGGGATATCCTTGGCCAAATAATCGGGGCTTGAGAACTAATAGCAAATTGATGCCTGAGGGACATTTTATGCAAGTTGAACGAGAACGAGTTAGATAAGCAGGAAAATCACAATTAAAGTGGAGGAGCAAGGAAAGAGAGGCAGGTGGAAGGCTATTAAAGTGTGAGAATATGAAAACAAAAAACATGGAATTTATAGAGTGAATGAAGGGAAAGAATACAAAGCTTCGAGACTAGAAGGCTTAGAACGTGTTCGTGGAGGAGAAAAGGTAATCATTCGCGCGAGAGAGAGAAAGGAAGAAACACGGATCTGTTCAAGCAGACTCTCAAGGTCATGTCTCACATTATCAGGTATATACTTCATGGTGGAAAGCCACAAGTGCACCGGTAATATACACTCTGTGTAGTATGTAGTATTGTGTCTTCTCACCAATAGCTAGTGGTAGTTACTAGTAGTTACTTGTAGTTACTAGTAGTTACTAGTAGTTAGTGGTAGTTATTAGTAGTTACTGGTAGTTACTAGTAGTTGTCGGTAGTTACTAGTAGTTACTAGTAGTTCTTGGTATTTACTAGTAGTTAGTGGTAGTTATTAGTAGCTACTGGTAGTTACTAGTAGTTGTCAGTAGTTACTAGTAGTTACTAGTAGTTAATAGTAGTTCTTGGTATTTACTAGTACTTAGTGGTAGTTATTAGTAGTTACTGGTAGTTACTAGTATTTAATGGTAGTTATTAGTAGTTACTGGTATTTACTAGTAGTTACTAGTAGTTGATGGTAGTTATTGGTATTTACTAGTAGTTACTGGTAGTTACTAGTAGTTGCTGGTAGTTACAAGTAGTTGCTGGTAGTTACTAGTAGTTGCTGGTAGTTACTAGTAGTTACTAGTAGTTATCGGTAGTTATTGGTATTTACTAGTAGTTGCTAGTAGTTGCTGGTAGTTACTAGTTGTTACTGGTAGTTATTAGTAGTTCCCGGTAGTTACTAGTGGTTATCGGTAGTTACTAGTAGTTACTGGTAGTTGGTGGTATTTATTGGTAATTACTAGTAGTTACTGGTAGTTAGTGGTAGTTATTAGTAGTTACTAGTAGTTACTAGTAGTTATCGGTAGTTGCTGGTAGTTACTGGTAGTTACTAGTAGTTCCTAGTAGTTATCGGTAGTTACTAGTAGTTACTAGTAGTTGCTAGTTGTTGTCGGTATTTACTAGTAGTTACTGGTAGTTACTAGTAGTTGCTGGTAGTTAATAGTAGTTACTAGTAGTTATTAGTAGTTCCTGGTAGTTACTAGTAGTTATTGGTAGTTACTAGTAGTTACTGGTAGTTGGTGGTATTTATTGGTAGTTACTAGTATTTAGTTGTAGTTACTAGTAGTTACTGGTAGTTGATCGTAGTTATCGGTAGTTACTAGTAGTTACTGGTAGTTACTGGTAGTTGGTGGTATTTATTGGTAGTTACTAGTAGTTAGTGGTAGTTAGCAGTTACTGGTAGTTACTAGTAGTTGTCGGTAGTTACTAGTAGTTACTGGTAGTTACTAGTAGTTGTCGGTAGTTACTAGTAGTTAATAGTAGTTCTTGGTATTTACTAGTAGTTAGTGGTAGTTATTAGTAGTTACTGGTAGTTACTAGTACTTAGTGGTAGTTATTAGTAGTTACTGATATTTACTAGTAGTTACTGGTATTTACTAGTAGTTACTAGTAGTTGATGGTAGTTATTGGTATTTACTAGTAGTTACTGGTAGTTACTAGTAATTGCTGGTAGTTACTAGTAGTTACTAGTAGTTGATGGTAGTTATTGGTATTTACTAGTAGTTACTAGTAGTTCCTGGTAGTTACTAGTAGTTACTGGTAGTTATTAGTAGTTCCTCGTAGTTACTACTAGTTATCGGTGGTTACTAGTAGTTACTGGTAGTTGGTGGTATTTATTGGTAGTTACTAGCAGTTAATGGTAGTTCTTGGTATTTACTAGTAGTTAGTGGTAGTTATTAGTAGTTACTGGTAGTTACTAGTAGTTGTCGGTAGTTACTAGTGGTTACTAGTAGTTGGTGGTATTTATTGGTAGTTACTAGTAGTTGCTGGTAGTTACTAGTAGTTGCTGGTAGTTACTGTTAGTTGTCGGTAGTTACTAGTAGTTACTGGTAGTTACTAGTGGTTGTCGGTAGTTACTAGTAGTTACTGGTAGTTACTAGTAGTTGTCGGTAATGACTAGCAGTTACTAGTGTTTACTGGTAGGTACTAGTAGTTGTCGATAGTTACCTCGTAGTAGTTAATGGTAGTTCTTGGTATTTACCAGTAGTTACTGGTAGTTACTATTAGTTGCTGGTAGTTACTAGTAGTTCCTTGTAGTTATCAGTAGTTGCTACTAGTTACTAGTAGTAACTAGTAGTTAGTGGTAGTTGATGGTAGTTACTAGTAGTTGTCGATAGTTACTAGTAGTTGGTGGTAGTTACTAGTAGTTGTCGGTAATTGCTAGTAGTTACTAGTATTTGCTGGTAGTTACTAGTATTTGCTGGTAGTTACTAGTAGTTACAAGTGGTTAATGGTAGTTTTTGGTATTTACTAGTAGTTACTGGTAGTCACTGGCAGTTATTAGTAGTTGTCGGTAGTTGATTGTAGTTTATTGGTATTTACTAGTAGTTAATGGTAGTTACTAGTAGTTCTTGGTAGTTACTAGTAGTTACTGGTAGTTACTAGTAGTTACTGGTAGTTACTAGTAGTTGTCGGTAATGACTAGCAGTTACTAGTGTTTACTGGTAGGTACTAGTAGTTGTCGATAGTTACCTCGTAGTAGTTAATGGTAGTTCTTGGTATTTACCAGTAGTTACTGGTAGTTACTATTAGTTGCTGGTAGTTACTAGTAGTTCCTTGTAGTTATCAGCAGTTGCTACTAGTTACTAGTAGTAACTAGTAGTTAGTGGTAGTTGCTGGTAGTTACTAGTAGTTGTCGATAGTTACTAGTAGTTGGTGGTAGTTACTAGTAGTTGTCGGTAATTGCTAGTAGTTACTAGTATTTGCTGGTAGTTACTAGTATTTGCTGGTAGTTACTAGTAGTTACAAGCGGTTAATGGTAGTTTTTGGTATTTACTAGTAGTTACTGGTAGTCACTGGCAGTTATTAGTAGTTGTCGGTAGTTGCTTGTAGTTTATTGGTATTTACTAGTAGTTAATGGTAGTTACTAGTAGTTACTGGTAGTTACTAGTGGTTGTCGGTAGTTACTAGTAGTTACTGGTAGTTACTAGTAGTTGTCGGTAATGACTAGCAGTTACTAGTGTTTACTGGTAGGTACTAGTAGTTGTCGATAGTTACCTCGTAGTAGTTAATGGTAGTTCTTGGTATTTACTAGTAGTTACTGGTAGTTACTATTAGTTGCTGGTAGTTACTAGTAGTTCCTTGTAGTTATCAGTAGTTGCTACTAGTTACTAGTAGTAACTAGTAGTTAGTGGTAGTTGCTGGTAGTTACTAGTAGTTGTCGATAGTTACTAGTAGTTGGTGGTAGTTACTAGTAGTTGTCGGTAATTGCTAGTAGTTACTAGTAGTTACTTGTAGTTACTAGTAGTTGTCGGTAGTTACTAGTAGTTTATTGGTATTTACTAGTAGTTAATGGTAGTTACTAGTAGTTGCTGGTAGTTACTAGTAGTTACTGGTAGTTACTAGTAGTTTTCGGTAGTTACTAATAGTTGGTGGTAGTTATTGGTAATTAGTAGTAGTTACTGCTAGTTACCAGTAGTTGCTGGTAGTTACTAGTAGTTGCTGGTAGTTACTGGTAGTTGCCGGTAATTACTGATTCGAGTCGACTGTTTTCATTTGCCTCGACTATTTCTATTGACGCTGTTGAAGTGAAAGTCGAGAAATATAACAGAACACTTAATGTCAGGTCCCCCTTGGTAAAACAGTTAGTTATATTTTTCCTTAAGTACTGATGTTTCCCTTGTTGACTTCGTCTCGGGAAACATCAGGACTCTCGGCGTTCTCAATTCCTTTTCTGTAGGTTCCGCCAGTGTGGCACTAAACCAATGTTCACACAAAGCAATCCCTTTAAGTAGACTTCATTGGGAAAGTTTATCTTAAACTTAATATGCCTGTACACTGAATGACAGGTTGGCTCATATATTCCATTTAAAGTGACATGTATTTCAGTCTCAATGTCATAACTCTTTGCCTTTAATTTTATTTCTACTAATTTATAAAAACATCACTTAATGATGTCGCTGACATAGTCATTATCACATTGAAACCTTGTAAACAGTAATAGTCTTCAATGTGTTTGAAGTAAATATCCATTTCCCAGTCGAAGTAGTCCTTTGTAAAACCAATGTTACACTAAAGGTTCTCTTTCAATAATTGGATGCAAACGGTTTTTAATTATCTAATTGTATTACGGCTGCGAAGATGGATCTTTACTAACGCTTTTTTTTTTTTGCGAACGTAGCAGCAATTTTTGAGATTACCACCTCCTTCTGAATATAAAGTGATCTTTATTTCTTGGTTTCTTAAGTGTGATCATGTCAAGATTTGATTAGCTATACTTAAGTTATACTTTGTACTTTCTGGAGTTGAAAGTTTGCACTTGTCATCACTGTGGCAAGTGGCCTTGTGGCACCATTTTTGATGTTTTTTTTTCTGCATCGTAAAGGTCCGTCAGCAGTGCACTGCAGCTCGATCAAGTGGCGGCATCGCGAGATGTTGGCTGTTTTCTCTGGCTGTACCGAGGCTTTACCGAGCTATAAAGATTCAGTATCGTTTTTTGAAATACTGAGACATCTATTTTTTTTTCGCATTTTTTAACATGCTTGCAATTATACTAACAATTGAAATTAATGGTAGTTGATCGCCCAGTTTATTATTACAGAATTAATATGTTACCATTATTTTAAGTTTCTTGATTAAATACAGTTTAGTACGGTAGTTCATCTTCTTGTCATGGTACATATCTAGGCGACACGTGAGTCTCCATCATTAAGTTGGCTTTCTGATAGACGACTTAAAATAGCATCTAGTCGTCTTTTTTCGTAATCAAGCTTTCCAATGACTTGTGCGAGGGACTTCGTGTTTAATTTGACGTCAGAATTCCTCCCAGCGCTGCTTTGAATTACATAGTTATATAGGGTAGAAATATTTTCCTTAGATGGTAAAATGCTGGTTGAGTATAGAAATGATTCAGTCATATCTAAGATACAGCCCTCAAGTTCACTCCATCCTCCACTATGGTTTGTTATTCCATTTTCCTTCAAAAATTGCGAGCCCCTTTGCCGTTTTAGAGATGGTGGACTGGATAGATCTGATTTCCTTTTTCCCGTGGGCAAGTCTTTATTTTTTTCTAAGCTGGACTCTTTTTCTCCATAGATGTTTTTGCAGTTGTAGCAGTGACAATTTTTACAGCCGAGGCCGTTCACAAAACAAGGACACTTTGTTCTATTGCTGCCTTGCACGTCTGTGCACGAGTCAACTTTGGAACTTTTAAGTTTTTCGCGTTCTCCACATCTACACTGCGTCTTAACCTCTATTTAAACAATCTACCACATTTATTCGAAAACACCTTATCTGACCCATTTGTTCTTCCAAATGGGAAAAAAAGATAAATTCACTTTTGTACGCAGATGATTTAGTTATTCTGTCAAGATCGAAAACTGGATTACAGAACTGTTTAAATGCGCTTTCCTTGTATTGTGACAAATGGAAGCTAAACATTTATCCGAGGAAAACAAAAATTATGATATTCCAGAAAAGCCCAAAAAAATCTACTGACATCAAATTCAACATAGGCAGTGAGTCAATTGAAATTGTCCAAGAATACACTTATTTAGGCACACGTTTAACTCCAACGGGAAACTTTACACTTGCACTCGAACAGTTAAAAGAAAAGGCCCTTCACGCGTTCTCTAGTATTCGGAAGCGGACAATTCTTAACAAACTTAGTCCTAATACTGCATCCAAAATTTTTGACACCATGGTATTCCCAATCTCGAGTTACAACAGCGAGGTATGGGGAATGTACACCAAGCAAGATTTTAAAAAATGGAATAGCTCCCCAATAGAAAAAATCCACCTCAAATTCTGTAAACGTTACTTAGAGGTTAACAATAAGGCCTCTAACATAACTTGCAGAGCTGAACTTGATAAATTGCCGCTGCTTATCCCGATAAGTCAGAAAATTATGAAATATTTTGTTTACCTCAACAACAAAGATTATGACTCTATAGTCAAGCAGTCTTTCCTTATGTCAAAGAATCTACATTTTATGAATAATTCAGGATATTTTTCCAATTTCATAAACATACATGTTTGAACAACACAATCTAACCAGTTTAGATGCTGAATCTCTAGATAATGATAAAATTAGACGATATACCACAGAAATGAGAGAGAAATATCTATCTTTTTGGCGGCACAGCCTTGAAAATTCAAACAAACTAGAATTTTGTAAAACTTTTAAAGATGAATATTCTACATCTGATTATCTCTACCAGCTAAGACATTATGACGAACGAAAGAATTTTGTTAAATTTAAAATAAGTAATCACAAACTTATGATTGCACATGGTCGATACCAAATCGATCATTTGCCGAGAGAAAATAGATTATGTCCCTTATGTAACTCAAATCAGGTAGAAGATGAGATTCATTTCCTCTTTCAATGTAACAAATACTCAGTACAGAGACAGGCCTTTATTAATCAAAGCAATCGAATAATACCTGACTTTGACAAGAAATCATCTCCAGAAAGCATAAAACTGATAATGAATTCAAAGGAACATCATGTAAATAAGTTAGTTATGAAGTTTGTCTCCTTCTGTATCAAAATACGTGATTCATTGTTAGTAATGTAACTGAATTTTTCTAGATCATTATTAGTGCTGTTTGTTCTATATTTTGATTGTCATATGCATGCTTTTGCAATACTGTAAAATTATGCGGCCATGCAAATAAAGCAATTTATTACTATTAATATTACTAGTAACTACCAGCAATTACTAGTAACTACCAGAAACTACCAGTAAATACCAATAACTACTAGTAACTACCAAAAACTACCAGTAAGTGCCAATAACTACCACCAACAACTAGTAACTACCGACAACTACAAGCAACCATCGATCGACAACTACTAACTACCAGTAACTACTAGTAAATACTAAGAACTAGCATTTACCACTAGTAACTACTAGTAATTACCGACAACTACTAGTAACTACCAGTAACTGCTAGTAACTACCGACAACTACTAGTAACTACCAGTAACTACTAGTAACTACCACCAACTACTAGTAACTACCAGCAACTACCAGTAAATACTAGTAACTACTAGTAACTACCGACAACTACTAGTGACTACCGAGAACTACGTACCACCAACTACCAGTAACTACTAATAACTACCGACAACTACTAGTAAATACCAAGAACTACCGTTAACTACTAATAACTACTAGTAACTATCGACAACTACTAGTAACTACTAGTAACTACTAGTAACTACCGATAACTACAAGCAACTACCGACAACTACTAATAACTACCAGTAACTACCAGTAAATACCGAAAACCACAAGTAACTACCACCAACTACTAGTAACAACCAGCAACTACTAGTAACTACCGACAACTACTAGTAACTACCAGTAAATACTACTAACTACTAGTAACTACCACCAACTACTAGTAACTACCAGCAACTACCAGTAAATACTAGTAACTACTAGTAACTACCGACAACTACTAGTGACTACCGAGAACTACTACCAACTACCAGTAACTACTAATAACTACCGACAACTACTAGAAAATACCAAGAACTACTGTTAACTACTAATAACTACTAATAACTACCGACAACTACTAGTAACTACCAGTAACTACTAGTAACTACCGATAACTACAAGCAACTACCGACAACTACTAATAACTACCAGTAACTAACAGTAAATACCGAAAACTAGAAGTAACTACCACCAACTACTAGTAACTACCAGCAACTACTAGTAACTACCACCAACTACTAGTAACTACCAGCAACTACCAGTAAATACTAGTAACTACTAGTAACTACCGACAACTACTAGTGACTACCGAGAACTACGTACCACCAACTACCAGTAACTACTAATAACTACCGACAACTACTAGTAAATACCAAGAACTACCGTTAACTACTAATAACTACTAGTAACTATCGACAACTACTAGTAACTACTAGTAACTACTAGTAACTACCGATAACTACAAGCAACTACCGACAACTACTAATAACTACCAGTAACTACCAGTAAATACCGAAAACCACAAGTAACTACCACCAACTACTAGTAACTACCAGCAACTACTAGTAACTACCGACAACTACTAGTAACTACCAGTAAATACTACTAACTACTAGTAACTACCACCAACTACTAGTAACTACCAGCAACTACCAGTAAATACTAGTAACTACTAGTAACTACCGACAACTACTAGTGACTACCGAGAACTACTACCAACTACCAGTAACTACTAATAACTACCGACAACTACTAGAAAATACCAAGAACTACTGTTAACTACTAATAACTACTAATAACTACCGACAACTACTAGTAACTACCAGTAACTACTAGTAACTACCGATAACTACAAGCAACTACCGACAACTACTAATAACTACCAGTAACTAAGAGTAAATACCGAAAACTAGAAGTAACTACCACCAACTACTAGTAACTACCAGCAACTACTAGTAACTACCGACAACTACTAGTAACTACCAGTAAATACTAGTAACTACTAGTAACTACCGACAACTACTAGCAACTACCGATAACTACCACTAACTACCAGTAACTACTACTAATTATCAATAAATACCACCAAATACCAGTAACTACCGATAACTACTAGAAACTACTAGTAACTACCAGTAACTACTAGTAACTACCGACAACTACTAGTAACTACCAGTAAATACTAGTAACTACTAGTAACTACCGATAACTACCACTAACTACCAGTAACTACTACTGATTACCAATAAATACCACAAACTACCAGTAACTACTAGTAACTACCGACAACTACTAGTAACTACCAGAACTACTAGTAACTACTAATAACTACCGACAAGTACTAGTAACTACCGACAACGACTAGTAACTACCAGTAAATACTAGCAACTACTAGAAACTACCGACAACTACTAGTAACTACCAGTAACTACTAGTAACTACCAGCACCTACTAGTAACTACCGACAACTACTAGTAACTACTAGTAACTACCAGTAAATACTAGCAACTACTAAAAACTACCGACAACTACTAGTAAGCACCAGTAACTACTAGTAACTACCGACAACTACTAGTAACTACCAGTAACTACTAATAACTACCACTAACTACTAGTAAATACCAAGAACTTCTATTAACTACTAGTAACTACCAACAACTACTAGTAACTACTAATAAATACCAGTAACTACTAGTAACTACCAGTAACTACTAGTAAATACCAATAACTACCATCAACTACTAGTAACTACCAATAACTACCATCAACTACTAGTAACTACAAATAACTACCAGCAACTACTAGTAAATACCAGTAACTACTAGTAACTACTAGTAAATACCAATAACTACCATCAACTACTAGTAACTACCAGTAACTACTAATAACTACCACTAAATACTAGTAACTACCAGTAACTACTAATAACTACCACTAACTACTAGTAAATACCAAGAACTTCTATTAACTACTAGTAACTACCAACAACTACTAGTAACTACTAATAAATACCAGTAACTACTAGTAACTACCAGTAACTACTAGTAAATACCAATAACTACCATCAACTACTAGTAACTACCAATAACTACCATCAACTACTAGTAACTACAAATAACTACCAGCAACTACTAGTAAATACCAGTAACTACTAGTAACTACTAGTAAATACCAATAACTACCATCAACTACTAGTAACTACCAGTAACTACTAATAACTACCACTAAATACTAGTAACTACCAGTAACTACTAATAACTACCACTAACTACTAGTAAATACCAAGAACTTCTATTAACTACTAGTAACTACCAACAACTACTAGTAACTACTAATAAATACCAGTAACTACTAGTAGCTACCAGTAACTACTAGTAAATACCAATAACTACCATCAACTACTAGTAACTACCAATAACTACCATCAACTACTAGTAACTACAAATAACTACCAGCAACTACTAGTAAATACCAGTAACTACTAGTAACTACTAGTAAATACCAATAACTACCATCAACTACTAGTAACTACCAGTAACTACTAATAACTACCACTAAATACTAGTAACTACCAGTAACTACTAATAACTACCACTAACTACTAGTAAATACCAAGAACCACTATTAACTACTAGTAACTACTAGTAACTACCGACAATTACTAATAACTACCACTAACTACTAGTAACTAGCAATAACTAGTAGGAACTACTAGTAACTACCAGTAACTACTACTAACTACGGACAACTACCAGTAACTACCAGTAACTTCTAGTAACTACCGACAACTACTAGTAACTACCAGTAACTACTAATAAGTACCACTAACTACTAGTAACTACCAATAAATACCACCAACTACCAGTAACTACTAGTAACTACCGATAACTACTAGGAACTACTAGTATCTACCAGTAACTACTCGTAACTACCGACAACTGCTACTAACTACCAGTAACTACTAATAACTACCACTAACTACTAGTAACTACCAATAAATACCACCAACTACCAGTAACTACTAGTAACTACCGATAACTACTAGTAACTACCAGGAACTACTAATAACTACCAGTAACTACTAGTAACTACCAGCAACTACTAGTAACTACCAGTAGCTACTAGTAAATACCAATAACTACCATCAACTACTAGTAACTACCAATAACTACCATCAACTACTAGTAATTACTAATAACTACCAGCAACTACTATTAAATACCAGTAACTACTAGTAACTACCAGCAACTACTAGTAACTACTAGTAAATACCAATAACTACCAGCAACTACTAGTAGCTACTAGTAAATACCAATAACTACCAGTAACTACTAGTAACTACCAGCAATTACTAGTAACTACCAGTAACTACTAATAAATACCAATAACTGCCATCAACTACTAGTAACTACTAATAACTACCACTAACTACCAGTAACTACTAATAACTACCACTAACTACTAGTAAATACCAAGAACTACTAGTAACTACTAGTAACTACTAGTAACTACCGACAACTACTAGTAACTACCAGTAACTACTAATAACTACCACTAACTACTAGTAACTACTAGTAAATACAAGTAACTACTAGTAACTACCACTAGTTATTGGGGAGAAGACACAATACTACATACTACACAGCGTGTATATTACAGGTGCACTTGTGGCTATCCACCATGAAGTATATACCCATTATCACGAGCTTATAAGTCGTGTTTTGCCTGTCGGACGCTAATTTGTAACTGAATCGATCGTTGTTTCGGTCAGCATTTGTGAAATAGCGTACACAGTCTCTAAAGAGACAATCCACGGATTCCAACAAATCCGTTGTCGGGGAGCCGACAACCACCACTACTGTGAGGGCAATGAATAAGAACCAAACCTTGCTCGAAATTAAGGCGGCCATTGCGGCCATGCTTTATTCAAACTGAAGTTACGTTTCAGCTCCATCGTACATGCAGGAGGTTTTTACTGACGGTATAATTCGGTGCCTTTTATACGACGACTTTCTGTGACCCCATATGCCACATGCTTGTTTGTAACGCATATATATGGGCTTTTTGTTCGCATATATATGCGCGTTTGTAAGAAAATGGTCATATACTTGGGAATAAAAACCGCACAAAGCAGGAAAGAACGCAAGTATACGTGACAAAAAAACGCACGTATATCGTGTAGCAGGAATGATTGCAAGTATCATGGGAAAAAAAGGCACGTATTTCGTGTCATAATTTTGAAACAAATGGCCGACCATATCATTATGCTCATCCGCAAAAAGATGCAGAACCTTACTTTAGCAAGAATTGGAGGCCTTTGACCCTGCTTAATTGCGACTGTAAAATAGCAGCCAAGATTTTTGAAAAACCGTATAAATCGTGTCCTACTTGCTCTTATTAACAACAACCAGACAGGCTTTTTGAGAGGAAGATTCTTTGGGGAAAACATTCGTCTTATTGACAGTATAATTTGCTATGCTTAGGAGCAGAATATCCCAGGCCTTCTTCTCTTTCTAGATTCTGAAAAGCACTTGACACGATAGAATGGTATTTCATTCGAAATACTCTCTCTTTTTTGGGTTTCGGTGCTTAGTGTCATAAGTTGGGTAAACCTCTTTTATAGTGGCCCGGAAAGTTGTGTGTTAAATAATGGAACGGCTAGCGTTTTTTTAGCATCCAAAGAGGGGTAAGACAAGGTTTCCCTCTCTCGCCCTATCTCTTTATCCTTACAGCAGAAGTATTAGCAGAGTTCCTATGTTGCCCAGTATCCGGACAGCTGGCCCAGTATCCGGACACAACAATAACAACGTAATTGTTCATTAATTTCGACAGGCAAGCGACTTATAAGCTTTTCTTGCACTTGCAAAGTAGTCTGGCAATCGATTCCAAAAATATAACCTAGCATCGTGAAATAAAACAACAAATGACTGGGGTATGGTAGGGAACGCGAGCCGGGTTGTTAAATGGCATAATTCTTACTTCCTTGTCTAGGAACTTTTTCACTGATTTAGGGAAGACATCCGTGGATATGCTGAAGCCGAGGTTTGCTAGCTCAATTAGTCAATCTGCAAACGACTTTTTTTCTTCATTTTTTATTAAAAAAAAAAAGCTTGGGGAAGGGACCTCAATGCGATGGTCAAAGGTCAATTTCCTGTTTAGTTCTGACCTGCAGTGTTGATTTCTTCATGCTCAGTCCCTACAGACCCTACAACAAACCAGCTTTTCTAGCACTAATTCCTCCTTCTTTCACATCTCTCAATCCCTTTGTGACATTTTCAGACCGTTGCAACCCCATTCTAGCAGTCACAACTGGGGAAAGTATGAGAATTCCAGGTTCAACTTCGACGCTTTCGGTTATATATAGAAAATGCAGTCACGCGAAACAAGCGACGCACACGAAATCAAGTCGCCTCCGAATGAGTGAAGAAGATGTCCGTACGGAGTTGAGTAGAAATACAATTTACGACTATATCATATATCCTAAGCTTTATTTATAGTTATAGATATGAAATAAATCTTTTCCGGATAATGTACGCAGCTAATTCATCGACTCTGTACAGTAAAGAAAAAACTGTCCGGATACTGGGCACCTGACATCAATACTTAGTGAATGTTTCTGGGCTCCGTTATTCCAAACAAATCGAATTTCAAGAAGAATTAATAAACTTTGTGGGAACTGACTTCTTTTAGTACCTTCAATTTAAATATAAAACTGTTTCTTTGAAAATATTATATATTACCTACCCTTTCTGAGCAGCACTAATTTTACTGCGCAGTAAACAGGGTAAATATTAGCCATGAAATGTTTATTCACCTGAACAGAACGGCGTCTTCTGCGACTGTTTCGCAAGCTTTCAACTTGCCAAAACTTTCATCTTAAAGCTTCGTTCAGCTTTCATTCGAAATACTTTGTTTACCGATAACTGAAAAGGGCGCCTCAAAAACTGAGTTTTTGTTTTAAGTGTCCGGATAATGGTACCGTCCGGATACTGGGCAACATACTGTATTGGTTCCAGACCTCCTTCCCTTGGACCCCTTGTCTTCATAAGTGAGCCATTTAAAAGTGGTCCATTATCAGGCGGGTGAATGCACAGAATCCGTATGTTTAAACGGATTCATTTCTCTCTGTTTGGATATCAGAGGTAACACTCCTCGTGTTCAAGTTAGCCTAAACAGGTTCTTGCATAAATGGTAAGTGGCACAAATTTAGGCTATCTAGGTTTGTTAATAGGTTCTTATTTTCAGAAAAAAAAAACATTGTAGCTAAGAGTGCTATTCAGCTTGTTACATGGGCAGCTTATTTCTTTAGGAAATCTGCATACCAAGTCAGTCTTATATGTAAAATGACTAAAAGAAGAACAAGCAATGACCACAGAAATTCTGAAATCCCTCAATGTCCAAGTGTACAGAATTTGTTTTATAGATTTTAGAAAATAATAAACCTGTTTCAAATTTTAGGCTAGACCGGTTCTTATATAGAAGAAGCCTAAATGCCAAAATTTTAGCCTAACAGGTTCTTACTCGCGGGCTTTACTGTAGTTGACACATGTTTCTCAATACCTTGAATGATAAGAACACGGAGATACTTATCACCCAGAAGGAGGGAAATTTATGGAAATGGGGACATTCACAAGTAATTTGCTTGATACATGGGTACGAAGTTATCTGCAAGTGTTTAACTCGATATGTCACAAGTGAGCGCAGCGGAATATAAAATTTTGCATTGACCGTTTGAAGATGTTGTCCTAAAGAAGAACAAATTAAATTCACCTGCAAGTCGCACTTTTGCACTTCCATTTTAAGTCCGAGTTTCCTCTTCCATTAAAACCAAGTCTAAGATAGGTGTGACGCCTGAGAGCTTCAACACAGTACACTCAGCGGGTGTTCGGAATTTCCAAGAAATTTCGAATTTTCCGGCCGTCCCAAACCCCACTATAATTATTGGTTCCAGACTTCAAACTGTTAGATTCCTGGTCTTCATAATTGCGCCATTTTTAACTGGTTGGACTATCATGCGGGAGAATGCGCGTACTGACTGTTCGGGCCCGAATCCGAAGCGGTAGATCGTGTCGACTGCCCGTGAGACTACACTTGCAATGTAACGACCCTACCCGGGACATGTTGTTGGGTTAGTATTATGGGGTGTCATAACATGTGCTTTTCGCTCGCGAAAAAAATTGTAGTCTGAAGTCTGTAAGATTTGTTCGCGATAGAACATTAAAGTTATTGTTGTTTTTATCAGGAAGAGAAGTTGTTTTGGAGTTCGAACTTAACATTTTGGTCCCTCAGAGTAGGATGTTAGGAAACTTTCGTGAAGTAAAACACTAAGGAGAACAGTAAACATCGAGATAAACGAGTTCAGGATTTAATACGGCAGAGAACTGTGTATCGACTAAGTCAGCGCAGGAAATTGTGAGTGGAATGTCTCTTTCCCTAGTCAAAGCTGAGTTAAAAAAGAGAGGATTACCGGTGAAAGGGAAGAAAGCATCTCTAATGGCGCGTCTTATCGTTGTCCTTAAACAAGCTGAGAATCTAAGCCAATCAGTGAAAGGTTCCGGCAAGTCTACTTTTTTACAAAAAGATCAACTCTGCTACTTGAAAAGAGCAGAAAAATTAACTTTCTGCATTCATTTTTCATAGAACAAAATGTAAAATTGTTACCTTTTTGTTAATGCTAGTCGATTAGGTGAAAAGTTGAAAAAAAGGCGGGTATTTTAAGCTTCCGAGTAAAAATATTTTGACCTCAATATTGTCCACTTTTCATCCATTTCTCACTTTACCAAACGATGATTGAAAACGCGAAAGAGGTACCTTTTTGTCGCTTTCAAGCGATCTCATGAACGGCACAAAAAGGTACCTTTTTTGCAGTTGGAAGCGATGCTCTCAAAAGCGCGAAAAAGGTACCTTTTTTGCAGTTGGAAGTGATGTTGTTAAAGGGCGAAAAAGGTACCTTTTTAAAAATATATAATAGTGTTTTCAGACTTTTGGGAAGCCATTCAAAATCCTACTAATTGACATATGTCATCCGTTGGCACCTCTTGAACTTGAATGAATGATGCACAGACTTTTTTTAGGGGATTCTAGGTGATCCTGTTAAAATTGAAATGATCTACAAGGGGAATAAGCAGAGCAAGAAATTTTAGTTCGCTTCTTTAAGCCAAGATCAAAAGCGAGAAACTAGAAGAAATCCGAAAAAAATAGTCACCAGCCAAATTAATAAAATGGCTCCCGAAAATGTTAGTAACAACTTCTGATACTTTAAAACTAGATGCATGAAGAGAAGCTCCGCAAGCGCAATTTTAAGCGTGAGCAAACACTTTAACCTGAAAGAAGTCCTACATGTAAAGCAAAGGTGTTCATTTTCCTTTAAGTCTAAACTAAGCGGGTTCCGAGCGGGTCATTTTAATATAACTGTCTTGTTTCCTGGGTTATGTTTTTTCACTCCAGAAAGGTTATTAAATTAAAGACTTCAGTCTTGGGGTTATTTTTCTTTGCTATGATATAAATTGAGCTACAGGCCGAAGTAAAGCCATTAACAGTAAAAATACCACCATACATGTACCTCTGACACCCCTAACTAAATACTAAGAGTAAGCCTGAACAGCTTTCCTCTTCTTAGACTTTTGTACAGTAAGCCAGCATTTTTTTTGGGAACTTGCGTGGAATTTCCCGGAATTTTTTTTTTTTCAGATAAAATGAAATTAGAAATTTTCAAATAGAAAATAAACTCTCGAGAGTCAAAATAAAAAAAAATTCAAGTGCCACTGTTTAGACAATTGTCTTTTGGTGCATTAAAGCCATTAACATACATTCTTGTTATTTTAACACTTATACGTATCATCATCGCATCATCGCGCATTTTAGGGAATTTTCTTAGGGTGCTGGTGAGCATGTTATTCGAAAAAATGGAGCATTAAGGTAAAGCATTTTAGCGAGGAAACAAAAAAGCATTTTAAATGCACAAGAGACTGGCCCGGCTTCTCTTCAGGTTACTTATAACTGACACCTGTCATTCATTGATAACCACCGAACCAGCGACAATGCTTCCATCTTCACTCCGACACTGATCAAGATGGGTCACACCCATGCCAAAATCAAGCAAGGGGGGTAGATTTTAAAACTGCGACCTGACACTGTACATGTTACAGTGTTAAGCTCAGCAATTGGTTTCAAACTTGGCAAATAAACAAGGAATATTTATCTCTTGACTAGTGGATCAGTAAATTCAGACAAAAAATTCATAAAAATGACACCAAACAGTTGCAACTGTCAATCAGTAGGATTCTAAATGGTTTCCCATGGCTTGAAAACACTATTAAAGGTACCTTTTTCGCGCTTTTGAGAACATCACTTCCAACTGCCAAAAAGGTACCTTTTTCGCGCTTTTGAGAACATCGCTTCCAACTGCAAAAAAGGTACCTTTTGGGGCCTTTCATGAGATCGCTTGAAACCATAAAAAAGGTACCTCCTTTGCGCTTTAAATCATCGTTTGGTAAAAATGTGTTCCCAAGAGTAAATATCTAACCAATCAATCAATCAACAAACCACCTCCGGTTCAACGGAACATAAAAAATCACATTTGAAATTACGAAAATTGGAGTTACCCAAGTTTGATGGAGATGTTTGAAAAATTCCAAAATTTATGAAATCAAATCGAGGCTGCTGTTCATAATAATGACAATGTGCCTACTGTTCAGAAGTTTACCTACCTGCGCACAGTACTTGAAGGGATTGCATATCAAACCATCGAAGGATTTGAAGTCACTAGTGCTAAATATCACCACGCTGTTGATGCTCTGAAACATCGGTTTGGAAGGAAAAGAATAATTATTTCGTCTTTGTTTAAGTCCGTTGTTCAGCTGAAGCCAAGGTCAAACAACGGAGCGGCATCTTTGCGAGATCTCCATGACACTCTAAAGAATCGAATTAGAGCTTTAGAAGCACTGGGTGAAAAACCAATGACCCATTCTTGTATCCTCCTTCAAATATTGGAAACCAAGCTCTCACCTGAGTTATCCGAGAAATGGGAACTACAGTGTACAACTAACCACCATCAAAGAAGAAAGTGTTGATCTTGAACTTTTCTTCAATTTCTTGAACAAAAAAGTGTTTTCCAAGGAGGCCGGAGACAAATGCTTGTGTAATTGGTGAGGATGTTTACCATTCCTAGACTGGTGGAATAGTGAGAGGAAGTGCGGGAAGGGACAAGAACAGAACTGAGGTAAAGAACACCTGAGAGAAAACGTTACTTTCCAATACTCTTCAGTTTGTCGCCAACCCAAGTGCAGTGTTTAAACGTGTGGACGACGACATCACACCATGCTTTATGGTGACGGGGACAGGACTACAGAGGGACAATGAACAACGACGTTAAGATGGTTTCGTGTCTTCGTAAAGCCCCAAGATGCAACAGGCGTTATTACAGACTGGGACAGCCACGTTGGTTGCAGACGATGACCAGAGAATGACTGCGCGGGTTCTGTTTGACTCAGGAAACTAAGGGTCTTATATCACTAAGAGTGTTGCTGAATCATTGGCCCTAGATAGACCTTCTGAGGTCCTTAGTGTTTCCATGTTAGGGGGAGAATCCAGTCAGACAAAAATAATTAAAAGAGTCAGCTTATCTCTCACCTCTGTTCAAGGAAGAGTTTCAAAGCCGGTCGGGTTGGAGGCCCGCACCATAGAAAACGTCTGCACACCACTAGAACCAGTGGAGATCAGCTTAGAGAAATACCCTCACCTGAAGGGCTTGACGCTTGCTGACTCGTACCCTTGTGAATGGGTCAACGTTGACATTTTGATAGGGGCAGACTTTCACTTTGCTTTCATGAGTGGTAAATGTAAGAATGGTAAAACCACTAATACTCCCATTTGAGGGCCTACCCTGAGTAAGCACACTAAGTCGATGTTGTCAGTTGAGCGCATTGACCCAGTCACTGATAGTCTTAATCAATTTTGGGAGCTACAATCTATCGGAATTGTCGACAAAGGAGATGCACATATGTCCTTAGAGGAAGAAGAGTCTGTTAGGCAGTTCAACAAGGTACTGAAGTTTGATGGTGAGCGTTATGAAGTACCGTTGTTGTGGAAAGGTGCTGCTCCACCACTGAGGTCAAACTACTTCCAGGCAGCCAATAGACTAAAGAGTGTAGAAAGGCAGCTTAAAGAGAATCCAGAGGAAGCTAATGCATACAAGGATGCCAGCAACCAATATGTTGAAAAGGGGTATGCTGTAGAAGTAAAGGATGAGGACAAGAAAGTCAGGTATTTACCTCATCACGCAGTCTCCCGAGAGGACAAGAAAACTACAAAGTGTCGTGTTGTCTTTGATGCGTCGGCTTATGATGAACATGAGTGTCAATGACTGTCTTCTTTCAGGGCCAGCCGGCTTCAACCTAATTTTGTTTAAGTCCTACTTCAATTCCGAAAACTTAGGGTTGAACTTATGGCTGATGTTGAGAAGATGTTCCCCCAGATCAAAGTTGACGAAAGAGACGACGACGCTCTACTATCTATATGAAGGGATTTAAAGAGTGACGATCCACCGAGAATCTACAAGTTGCCGAGATTGGCATTTGGTGGTAATTGTAGTCCATTCCTGTTTATTGCCACAGTTCAAAGTCACGCCACAAAATGCCGAGAAGAGTTTCCTGATGCATCAAGAGAAGTCCAGTCAAACATGTACTTGGACGATTGCCTTACCGGTGCTGATGACGTTGGAGCTACGGTGGAGTTGCAACAGTCCTTAGACAAGATGATGGAACGAGGTGGATTTAATCTGACTAAGTGGGCCAGCAATTCAAAGGAAGTTCTTAGCCACATTCCCGAGCAAGAGCAGGCGGAGTCCAGTCCCATTGATTTCAATGCAAGTAAGCCGCGAAAGGCACTAGGAATGTCTGGGAATACTTCAACTGACTGTCTCCTTTTCAGTGTTCCAGCGAGTGTGCTCACTGCTAATGATCCCGAAACGAAGAGAAGCCTGTTGAGCATTGCTTCAAAGGTGTTTGACCCTATGGGACTAATCACGCCATTAACGATCAGAGCGAAAATGTTATTCCAGGAACTTTGGCAGCGAGGTTTGCAGTGGGAGGACCGTTTGGACGATGACATTGATGATTAGTAGAGGTCGTGGAAATCGAAGCTTTCACAGTTAAGTTGCATCACCCTTCCCCGCTATTTCATGGGAAACATTGAATCAAGTTCGAGCATAGTGATCCACGGGTTTGGTGACGCTTCAACGAAGACGTAAGGTGCGGCAGTATGTATCAGGTGCGTGGATAAAGCCGGCCATATTTCAACTCATCTTGCTATGTCCAAATCGAGAGTGGCTCCCACGAAGACTGTGTCGTTGCCAGGATTAGAGTTACTTGCTGCTCTCATTAATGCAAGATCACTGGAGTTCCATGCAGAATCCTTAATAATAATAATAATAATAATAATAATAATAATAATAATAATTTACATTTATATAGCGCAAACCTCCATATGAATATATTCGGTTGCGCTTTACAATATTTCTATATTAAATTTATGTTAAAGGTGACTAAGGCATGAGAAACTATTAAAAACTACAATAAAAAGTATTTAAAACCGTCCTGGTTGTCTTCTCAATGCTTACCTGATCAACGAGAGCTGCCAAATGAATTATCTGAGTCTGTGGAGAAGGAGAGAAAACACAAACAGACAAGAGCTTGTGCGGCGATTGCGAAGGAGCCAGTGATCGATCCGTGTCGATATGAGCGATGGTTAACCTTAGTTCGAGTGGCAACATATGTACTTCGAGGCGTTCAAGCTTTCAAGTAAAAAAGAAGTTCAGGTTGCAAAGAAGTGTCAGTCGAGAAGTTACAAGACGCCAAGTTATATTGGTACCGACAGATACAATGGAAGGTCTACCAAGCAGAGTATGAAAGGCTGAAGGAAAACCTTCTTTTACCAAACACCAATGCTATGTTGAAGTTGGATCCCTACTATGCGAGAGAGATAGGGTGCTACAGGTAGGAGAAAGATTGCAGTACTCGGATTTACCTGAGGGTACCAAACATCCAATTATCTTACCGCATGGGCATCCATTGGTTTAAAAGATCATACAGAGTGTGCACAAGAAGCTGCTGCATGCTGGACCAGAGAGCACCCTTTCGGTCCTACGGCAAGAGATTTGGCTCACCAAGGGACGCCGTGAAGTTAAGAGAGATCTGGGAAAGTGTGTTTTTCGTCAACGTCAGCGCGTCGGCGATGGCGCCATTACCATCGGCGAGGGTGTCATCATCTCCAGCCTTCACTCATGTCGAAATAGGCCGATGTTTGTACGGGAGAATCCCAGCTCAACGAAGGCTTACATTTGCACTTTCACGTACGCCTGTTCTCGCATGACCCATCTAAAGCTTACTAGTGACTTATCAACCAATGAGTTCTTCCAGGCGTTGATTCGTATGATCAGTGGGAGATGACTCTGTAGCACCATTTGGTCCGACAATGCAAAGACGTTCAAGAGTGCCGACCGCGAGATCCAACAGTTGTTCACACAAGAGTCATCCGCTGAGACAAAATAGATCAAGAGGAGCTCCAGGCCAACTTGACCTCTAGAGTAATCAAATGGAGGTTCATAGTCGAACGTTCTCCTTGGTGTGGTGGCTGGTGGGAGAGGCTGTTACGTTCCGTGAAGGAACCTGTTCGCAAGGTTTTAGGCAAGGCGTTGTTGTCCTATCAAGATTTGGCAACAGTATTTACCAGAATTGAGGCAGTTATTAACTAGAGGCCGCTCACGACAGTAAGTGATGATGTGAGAGATCTAATGCCCATAACACCGGCTCATCTTGCACTTGGCAGGTCATTGTATAGCTTACCAGACGAAGTTTCAACACACGAAGGTACAACGAGGCAGCGATACCTGTATAAGCAGAAGCTTCTTACCCATTTCTGGCAGCGCTGGCGAGGAGAGTACCTGCATCAGTTATCAGTCAGATATAAGTGGGTGTGTGAACAGCCAGCCATCAAGATCGGAGACGTATTGCTAATTTCGGAAGACAATGTGTCAAGAGGTAAGTGGCCAACGGGACGAGTTGAAAGATTGGTTCCTGGAAAAGATGGCCTTGTTCGTACTGTAACCCTTAAGACACAGAAAGGACGTTAACGGAGACCTGTTCAGAGGCTGCATCGTCTGGAAGCGAATACTACTCAGTTTGTAAGTGATAAATTTGGCGACAGTGGCCCTAACAGTGGGGAGACGCCACTTAAAAAGTCAAAAAGAAGGTGGAGAAGAAACAAGCTACGAGAAAACCAGTTCCAAGTCTCCAACAGTATTAGAGAATTTCGGGGGATGTTCGGGCCCGAAACCGAAGCGGTAGATCGTCTCGACCCCCCGTGAGACTACACTTGTAATGTAACGACCCGGGACATGTTGTTGCATTAGTGTTATGGGATGTCATAACATGTGCTTTTCGCTCGCGAAAAAAATTGTAGTCTGAATTCTGTAAGATTTGTTCGCGATGGAACATTAAAGTTATTGCTGTTGCTATCAAGAGGAGAAGTTGTTTTGGAGTTGGAACTGAACATAGTCGAAGCTCTCCACAACGGCCACCTTAGGGACACAGGAAAGTGGCCGTTGTGGAGAGGTGGCCGTTAAGGGGAGGTAGGAGTCTAATACGATAATTTCTTTTAGGGACTGACAACATATTTATTGTGCTAAGTTCATGGTTACTTTATCCTTTAAGGTGGCTCCATACAATAATTTTCTAGCGACATCCTCCATTTTTGAATCTCTTATACTTAAACAAATTGATCTTCATGGAAAAACCATTAAAACACATGTATTACACATGGACCAAACTTCATTATGATATTATTTTTTGGGAGATCGGAATAACTATCACGTGGTAATGACGTCACAATAGTTTTAGCTTGAAGCCAGACCTGAACTTTGGAAATGCTTTACGCTGTGCATACTTTGAGTTCCTGTCTTCCGTTGTGCGAAGTTTCACAGAAATCTATGAGAGGAATTTCGAGATATCTTGGAACTTTTACAAAAAGGACATAAATTATGCATGAACTGAAGACTGGACTCTATGCAGACAAAGTTGCTACATTTGGATGTTCCGAGAAGGGGTCTATCACTCATTCGTTTTGCAAATTACCCTTATACACTCTTCAATCAGCTAAATGTAAGCAGACTTGCAAAAACTTGTGAATTTGGGTAAAACGCAATGCCGAACTCTTTTTGTAATTTCCAAGGCTACTTTCACGAAAAGAGTGATTAAACCAAAATTCGACGATAGATTTTCTTTAAAAACTTTCAGTGAAACAATTGATCAGAGAACTATAAAATGTATAAAGACTAGAGATTCAAAGATGGAAGGTGTCGCTACAAAATTATGGTATCGAGCCACCTCCACCTCTGGAGCCACCTTAATGGTAATCCAATCATAGATAGTATCTGGAGATAAAACGTAAACACAAAAAACTTGAATAACGTTTTGAATCAAAATGTTAACGTGACAAAACCAGCAAGGTTCGTAATATTCGCTATAAGCGGCATCGTATACAATTTACGCTCACTGCAGTAGTATGAATGGAACACAATCAAAATACGATTGGCACGATTAATTATCACATGAGGCGCATATCGATCAAATTTCATGTCCATTCTTGCATTTTTCATCAGTCGCTGAAAAAAACTGACCGTTGCCGAGAGGTTATTGCGGCAGTTGGGAACACGTTATACTGGCCGTTGCCGTTGTAGAGAGGTGGTACTGTTGTAAATAGGTTTAAACAAGAGTCAATGTATGGACTGCCCTCCGGGGCAAAAAAGAAGTGGCCGTTATGGAGAGGTAATCGTCAGTGGAGGTTCGACTGTATGTATAAACGGATTCATTTCTCAATGTTTGCATATCAGATGAAACACTCCTTCTTGTGTTTAACAAATTGCAATATAAGGTAAGAGTTAATTTAATGCTCTAACATCTAAATCTTACCTGGCATTAAATTCCTGTTCGGATCCCTTGTAGGCACTATAAAAGAAAACCAAGAATAATTATCGTAGTCAGATAATTTGCACTATTATACAAAGATAAAGAGGGACTATAAAATCTGTCCACGGAGAGAGTAGGGAAAAAAGACTGAGATTCCGTATTTCAATCAAACGTTTATTACTCCTGCTTCTTCCAAAGGCCATAGGAATGGGGGGGGGGGGGGGGTTGAGAAGGATTTTGTTTGTGCTCCCTTCTCCCCGCTTTAAAGAAGTGTTTTCAGTATTGAATAAAGCTGACTTTGCAGGCCAGATATCAAAAAGACCGCGAGTCACACACTGAGTTTACATAACTGAAAATAAAGTAGTTGACAAAATTCGTTAGGGTGACCATTAGTTTGAAATATGTCGGCAATTTGAAATAAATAAGCCAGAAAAAGAGTCTGTGTTCACTAATAATTTTGCTGTATAATCAGACATCGCAACGCCTCCAATACGCCCAACCCCCCCGCAACCCCTACTCTTGCATACTTTTCCCTGGCGACCAGGTCAAGGGGAAAATGCTGACAGCAACATGAACAACCAGTTTATGACGTTTTTCACTGAGCCACGGTAAAATTTATCCCACATGCACTTGTTTGTATTTCCTTTCAATTGAGTGTCTGAGTAAGAGGTTACCTAGGATTTTTCGTCAAAAAAAGAGGCAGAAGATTGTCTATTTAGTGATGGATCTTACTATGATAAGTTACTTACATTCTCGCACATAAAGGCGCATCGAAATGAATTCTTCTCGCCGCATTTTTTCATGACAACACAGGTGTATAGGCCAGCATCGACTTTCCTGACTTTCTTTATCTTTAACCATCTGTACATTTTCACATTCATTTTGTTATGATCTGATGGCCAAAACGTTTTATTTTTTTTTTTTCCGACGATATGAAAACTCTTCTCCAGCTTCCTCTTCCTATAGATTCCTCTTAATTTTATGACGTTTTTCATTGAGGCACGGTAAAATTTATCTCACATCCACTTCTTTGTATTTCCTTTCAATTGAGTGTCTGAGTAAGAAGCTACCTAGGATTTTTCTTCAAAAAAAGAGGCATAAAATTGTTAGATTGTTTATTTAATGATCTGACTATGATAAGGTACTTACGTTCGCGTACATAAAGGTGCATCGAAACCGAACTCTTCTCGCCACACTTGTTCATGACAACACAGGTGTATAGGCCGGTATCATTTTTCCGGACTTGCTTTATCTTTAACCATCTATACATCTTAACATTCATTCTGTTACGATCTGATGGTAGGAACGTTTTATTATCCTTTTGCCAATGATAGGAAAACTCTTCTCCAATTGTTTTGATGTTGCAGGGAATTTTGATTTCAGACGTTTCGTTAGCATAAATATTTTCTTTATCATTTGGCTTGACACGAATTTCAGGAGCTGAAAAAAAAGGCGAACCATGTTAGCTACAACGGCATTGAAAGTCAGAAATGCGTCAAAAAGCTATCTAAATAGAGGTAACTTTAAGCGAAACTCTCAAAAGGTCACTGTTTTCAGTGACCATGTTAGCTACACATAGCAATTTTCAAGGAGTTATAATGACTCCTCTAGTGAAGCTAATGTAACTCCTTACAGTGGAGTTATTTTTTGGGGAGTTATTTTAACTCCAAAAAGGAGTTTAAAGAACTCTTTTTCAGGAGTAGAAGTGACCCCAGATATTGAGGAGTTAAAATAACCCCTGAAGGAGTTATCCTGTACCTAAAAATTTTACTTCACTTTCAGAGTTAAATTAACTCCAAAGAGAATAAAAACAACCCATGTAAGGAGTAACAATAACCCCATTTCGGAGTTATTTTAACTCCAGACTGGGAGTAAAAAGACCTCTTTTTCAGGAGTAAAAATTACCTCAAATTCTGAGTTAAATTAGGAGTTAAAGTAACCCCCAAAACAGGGGTTATCCTGTTCCTAAAATTTTTACTCCATTTTTTGGAGTTGTAATAACTCCCTAAAAATTACGGTGCAACAGTAATGAAGGTCAGAAACGTGTCAAAAAGCTATCTAAATCGAAGTAACTTTACGTCAAAATCTTAGAAGGTCACTGTTTTCACTTTTTCTCTATTTGTTTGCATTTCAGTCATGTAAAAATGTGTCCTTTTATAAAGAAATTATCAGTAAGATTAGTACGTTCTCTTAGATCTGATGGGCGAAACGTTTTATTATCCTTTTTCCAATGATATGATAACTATTCTCCAGTTGTTTTGATTTGCAGCGAAGTTGGTATTAGAAGATTCGTTAGCATAAATATATTTTTTATCACTTGGCCTGACGCGAATTTCAGGAACAGAAAAAATATACATTTTATATACTTCAGAAACTGATAAAATATTGGGCATAAATAATACAGATATATTGACATATTCTAATAGTTTTGAAACTATCGTGATGCTGATAGAAAGGTGATGGTGAATTTTACAAGAAAATGAGAAACTTAAGATGGTTTTTCAGTGACACAAACAGCTCGGGAGGAAAACGCAATCCGAGTACAGTTGTATTCCCAAAAGGAGTCTACCCTGTGATTATTTGGTTACTATTACAGATGTTCTCACCACTACGCTACAGGAGAAACGTGGATGAGCTAGGGCTTTGCCACTTGAAGCACTGCATAACTATACTTCCGATCTACAAATCAGGCCCGGCCAGGGCTTTTGAGTATTCGGATATCCAGGGTCTTTTTTCATTCAGGTGTACGGTATTTTGGTGTTACAGGATATGGGTATTACGTATCTTGTTTTTTCTAAATTTTTGGTTTGGTATTTAAGAGTGTGTCTCCGTAAGAACCATCCTCGGAGACCCAGAGGCGGATAGTGGGGGCGAGGGAAAGTCTAAACGGGCGGAAAAATAGGGCACGAAGAAAAGTAAAGAACGGCGAGAAGAGCCCCTGGGGACAATGTCTTACCAGACCAGTTCTAAACGGTCGCCGCCGTTCTGGCTTCTGATTGGTGCCAGAAAAACACAAGTTTTCTGGCACCAATCATAAGCCAGAACGGCGGCGACCGTTTGGAACTGGTCTGGTAAGACATTGTCCCCAGGGGCTCTTCTCGCCGTTCTTTACTTTTCTTTTGTGCCATATTTTTCCGCTTGTTTAGACTTTCCCTCGCCCCCACTCTCTGCCCCTGGGTCTCCGAGGATGCGTAAGAACCGACCAGTGATTTTGGATCGAAAAACTTTTTTCCCTTATATTCCGGGATATTAAAGCCTCTACCTAAGTAATTACGAAAATGCATTTCGTTTGACCGAAAATGCGAAATATATTTTTTTACGAATTTTTGAATTTCCGGCCAGCCAGCACCGGCGCCATAGCCTTTGAAACTGCGAAAATCGCCAACATTGGCGACGCTATAGAAAACAAACACTTGTCTCAAGAAGCTCGATTTTCTTTTTAATATACAGATACACCACTATAGATTTCCTAGCCATATCACAGTTCCGAACTATTTATTCATTTTAACGGCAAGAATCTTTCTTTCTGGCACGTGTTATTGGTCTTTCATCAAAACACGAAAATAGCTCAACTTTGAGGGCAGTTTTAAAAAGTGTGGCACCTGTCTGAAATTTGCTATCTGTATTAATACAAACTAGAAATGATAGTAAAACATAAAAAGGAATAAAATTTTTGTGCTCTCCACGTTTTGGAACTTGACCGCCCTTTCAATTTACAGAAATTTCGAAGACATGATAATAAACGAACACTTGCTTTTTTATTCTACTCCTTTGACTTCTCTCTTTGTAATGTCCTTCTTCATTTTTAAGGGATACTATTGTGCCTGAAGAAATCGCTTTTACTATGAAAATATTTGTTTTTTTCATATTTGTCCTCCAACGGTTTTTTTGTCTTGTTTGTGATAAAAGTAATAGCACGCGTTACAGGTCGCGAGCGTGACCCGGTTGTTTCGTGGCACTCAAATTTTTTCCGCTCTTTGCTAGATGTAATTGCCTTTTGTAATTGTAATTGCCATGCATCGATAAATTTGCCTCTTCAGTTTAACGTAGGTGTATTGACAAAATTGGCTTAACACATTTCAGCCAAGAAAATCGAGAATCTTTCAAGATAAAACGCTACTAGAGTTCCTTTTAGTCCACACTGTTCCGCGGAAAATAATTGGACTGGACTAATACTTCGAGGAAGAAATGAGGTAATGTTCGAGATCTGTACGTTTTATTAAGTTATAATAAGTTATTTGTTTAGACTTTTTTTTGTTTCTTTGTGTTATGTGTCTAAATCTTTATACACATGTACAGTTATCACTAATACGGCCACTCTTTCCTTTTACAAGCCTTTTGCAAACAAATACTTGACGAGGAGCGCCCGTGCGCTTGGTCACTAGTGAGATCGTGAGCATGTCATCGCTCATAGCGCACTGACACTTTAAATATTTATGACATTTTTTGGCTCTGAAATGGGGTCCGGTCGGCACACCCCCACCAAGAATTCCCCGGAGTACCCCGTTGGGAATACATGTATCTCCGTACGAACATTAAGCACAAAGGACTGCAAAGGACCGCGAAAGAATATGCCGAAGATTGTAGGATCTGATAAGATCTGTTAAATTCTGCAGGCAGAGTATTGCAAGGCTGATCATACTACGTGAAAATTAACTTTGCAAGACATCAACACGACACCGAAAGAACCCAAAACAGAGCGGGATTGTAGCCGTAGACAGCTGTTTCGCTATTATTGCAGCTCCTCAGTATGGCGTAACAAAACAGAGAAGCTCTGCTGAAAAATAACCCGCACACTCTGATTTAAGACCTGACGAACCCCAACACCCACACGATCACGCCAAACGCGTGTTTCCTGGAGGGCAAGAGTCCAAGTGTCAAGTTGATGTCTCGCAGAAAAATGTATAGGATTGGCCAAAACCAAACTCAACCTCAACCTCTGTACTAATGCGGATCACCGCTCATCATACTCTGCGTATTTACCAACTGACCCCAGGGTGGGGGGGTATTCCCTATAATGGCCTATACTGGGAGGCTCCGCCCTAAAGGGGTGACTTCAGGTAAATGATGAAAAGGTAGGGGTTTTACTCATTGAGGTATATGAAAGGGTGGGGAAATCTTTCATTTGGGTCTGTGACAGGGCTCAAAGGGCCGACCAGATGAATTTTATGGCTTTATAAAGTCGGGAAATCGTTCTATTTTTGTGATCGATTCCGATTTAAATGACAATGTATTATAGCAGTTAAAAGGGATGCAAAGTTCTAAACGAGGTATGTGAAAGGGGTACCATTTGTCAATAGAAGGTATACGAAAGGGGTACCTTTTTCGTGAAAAATGGTTTATAAAAGGGTAAGGGGTTGGACCTTCGACGGAACCCCCGCCACGGACATACCAGTGACTACAGAATGAGACTTTATTCAGGCGCGATGGGTATATCACGGGTACTTTCTGGGGAATTATATTCATAAGACTTCAAAATTATTTGCAATAGCAATTACCGATTGATTAGAAAATTTTGTAATACTATAATATATTGTCTCTTCACATGTTTTTCTGTACATTCTCACCCTCAGTGATTTCCTCCAGTCAATGCTTATTTTCCCCAAATTTTTGTTATGCGTCTTGACGGAAATATTGCAAGTAGCTGTAGTATCACGACAACGATGAACTTGACTTTTCGGCATTGTCGATTATTTTCAGGACCAAGACAATCGCAACATCCACTGATTGTAACGGATTCATGATCGACAGATGGCAAAATATACTAAAAACAGTCTTATTCCCTCGTAGGATTCGAGCTGTCGAAAAAATTGTTTTCAGGTATATAGAAAGGTGAAATAACTTTTAGAATACACAATCGTGGCATTCTCTCGAATAATATAAAACTATGTTAAATATTAACTAGCCAGGCGATTTTTTCGCGCGAAGCGCGCGCGAAATAGCCTGTTCCAGGCTCCACTAGTCGCAAGGCGCGAACACGAAATTAAAAAAGGAGGACCGCCCCTGGACTTTCTCAAAGTCCTTGGCTTGTCATTTACGTTTTAGGTATTTGACTCTCTCGCTCGCTTTTGCCGCAGAAAATCTACCACTTGTGCTTCGCGCTTGTGCAAAAATTTGAGCTCAACTTGTAGGCAAGTCTAGACCCGCCCCCTTTTCTCAGGGCCAGGGCCCGGTTGCATAAAACGTCCGTAACAACTACGGGTATACGTACGTGCACTCGTGACGTAAGTGAGTTGCATTAAATCACTTAAGTGGTCCACTTAGGGAATTCACTTACGTGGTTGCACTTACGAGTTTCCTAAGTGTTCACTTAAGTGTCGCCTATGCAACAGAAATTGCGGGTGTTGCATAAAACTTTTTCTACGGGAAAAATAGCACGTAAATTTACGGGACCTGTGTAGGTCCCGTATCGTTACTGTTTTTACTAAAGTTAACGAGATCTTTTACTGAGAAGTGAAAAAAAGTAATTTTTCTTCTCGTAACTCGTTCTAATGCGCTTTGTTAACCTCTGATGTACACTCTAAAGCCGACGTTGTGAAAGCAGAAGAAGAATTATCATTTTTTAACAACTACGGGTATACGTACGTGCACTCGTAACGTAAGTGAGTTGCATTAAATCACTTAAGTGGTCCACTTAGGGAATTCACTTACGTGGTCCACTTACGAGTTTCGTAAGTGTTCACTTAAGTGTCGTCTATGCAACAGAAATTGCGGGTGTTGCATAAAACTTTTTTTACGGGAAAAATAGTACGTAAATTTACGGGACCTATGAATGTCCCGTATCGTTACTGTTTTTACTAAATTTAACGAGATCTTTTACTGTGAAGTGAAAAAAAGTATTTTTCTTCACGTAATTCGTTCTAATGCGCTTTGTTAACCTCTGATGTACACTTTTGTGAAAAAAGAAGAAGAACTATCATTTTCAGTAGATATTGAAGAAAAATAACGTTTGCATGCAAATTTCATTTTTTGAGAGGCTTAAAAGTGTTGGAAACGACTTTTAACTTTCTTCTTTTTCTCACTCACCGATGGTTAGCTTAAAAGAAAAAAGAGTGAATCATTCATAAAGTACTATATCAAGGTTACGCGCGCCCTTAAGTAGCCCGTAAGTTACCACGTAAAAGAGTAACTTACGAGAGTGCTAAGTGCGTTCCATGCAACACACGTAAGTGTACCCATAACGGATTCGTAAGTGACCTACTTAAGTGGGCACTTAAGTGTAGGTTTTATGCAACCGGGCCCTGAAACGCCCGTAACAACTACGGGTATACGTACGTGCACTCGTAACTTAAGTGAGTTGCATTAAATCACTTAAGTGGTCCACTTAGGGTATTCACTTAAGTGGTTGCACTTACAATTTTCGAAAGTGTTCACTCAAGTGTCGTTTATGCAACAGAAATTGCGGTTGTTGCATAAAACTTTTTTAACGGGAAAAATAGAACGTAAATTTAGAAGACCTATGTAGGTCCCGTATCCTTACTGTTTTTACCAAAATTAACGAGGTCTTTTAATGAGTAGTGAACAAAAAAATGTTTTTTCTTTACGTAATTCCGTTTTAATGCGCTTTGTTAACCTCTGATGTACAGTTTAAAGCCGTCGTTAAGAAAAAAGAAGGACAACAAACATTTCCAGTGGATATTGAAGTAAAATAACGATTTCATGTAAACTTTATTTGAATGAGAGGCTTAAAGGTGTTCGAAACGACTTGACACCTTTTTTACACTCACCGATGGTTAACTTAATCTAAAAAAATAGAGCGAGTCAAATTAATAATTAAAAGTACTATATCAAAGTTACGTGTGCCCTTAAGTGAGCCCGTAAGTTACCACGTAAAACAAGAAACTTACGAGAGTGCTAAGTGTGTTCCATGCGACACCCGTAAGTGTACCCATAACGGATTCGTAAGTGACCTAGTAAGAGGGCACTAAAGTGCAGGTTTTATGTAACCGGGCCCAGATCACGCACTCATACTTTCGCGTGCGTTTCGCTAACGCGTGCCTAGAACTAGGTTCAGTCTCCAGCCTTGGGTGTCTCGATGCATCGATACACCCAAGGCTGGAGACTGAGCCTAGCCTGGAACTGCGCGAACGAGCATTGCTCCCGCCCTAATCTGCTCGCGGTTTCACAGCCCTCGCCCGCCTTAGCTTGCTTGCGCATCCGACCAAAACTACGCAGGCTAATTAATAACCGGAGAAATCATGGAACAATTCCTTTTTAAGGTTTAAGGAAAACGTTCAAGGGTTATTCGCTCGACCTTCTCTTTATGTAAAATTGGATTCGGCACAGGTTATGGGCTCCTAATCGGCATTAACAATACTATGACATCAGTACCATGACTTGATGAGTAGTTTTTTCCAACTGAAAGGTAAAAAGTAAGGGCTCGAAATTTTACGTCGGCACCTCGAAATAGTCATGATCATCTTCGTACCAAACCTGAGCCCCACCCCCACCCTTCTAAAAACTTCATTAATGCTCCGTTTCACGGGTATTTACAGCTACTTAACCCTTTAAACCCTAAGATCAAAATTTGAATTCTCGTTTGTTGCCCCTATTCATTTCCTACAGAAGTAGTGGGGAGAAGTTGATAACATATCAAGCAAATTCATCTTGTGTGATCATGTCTGTAATTCTCATGACCACTCTGTTTTACAAAACATTGATATTACAAGGAGAAATTTGATGCCGATCACTCTTAGGGCTTAAAGGGTTAAAGCTATACACGGAAAGGAAAGTAGTCGAAAAAGGGGTTGGAGGTCACATTTGGGCATCGAACTCGACACTTCTCGCATAGGAAGTCGCGCAATAACCAACTGTACCAATCCTTCTCCTCAAAAACAAGTGAAAACGCAAAGTACCCCAGTAGAATGCCTACCTGACACAGTGAGTATTGTGTTTCCAAAAATTGAGTGATATTCTTCGACATCCGCAAGTTGACAAGATGATCTTTTTTTTTAGCTTTTCCTTGTTCCATCTTCATGATGAAAAAGATATTGAAACGTCCTTAAAGGACGCCAGATGCGACCAAAATTATGATCAATTATCTGTCACACACACGAGCATTTCTTCTTGGTGCTGTGATGGCACATAGAAAAGACCCACCCTGACGAATATCAGTTCGTATTTTAAGCGGTTCATTGTCTTTCTCACATTTCGCAACGTACATACTGAATATATCAAACCTCGAAAATCTCCACAAGTAGATTTTGCCAAGTCCGAGAAAGAACACTTTGTGGAAGGAATTGCTACCCCTTGTCTTTTTCGTGTCCAGTCCGGTAGGACTGGGCATGAATACAAGGTCACGCATGCAACTACGCATACAGTATTTCAAATAGATAGCTGGGTTAAATCGCTTTCTTGCCTCTTATCGCATCATATTTGCGAAGAAATGTGTTTTATTATCCCAAGAAATTTTACTGCCATGTCTTGAGGAGTCGACCTTAATGAAATACTATTTTTAGCCTAGCCAAAACCTCGAGCTCGGTTGACGAACCAGTCACGCTCTCGCTGATTAACGGCCCTTATAAACCAGATAACTGGCAACAAAACAAGCAAAAACACGGAATCAACGGCCAATATAGCTTCAGATGATCAAGAGGAAACCTTTAAATGATAAAGAACTTAGGACAGATCCATAAGGCTACCAAGTGAAGTTGGACTTCACTAGCAGATCGACAAAGCGAGTGTTCGTTAATTGTCAGGTCTTCGAAATTTCTGGAAATTCAAAGGGCGGTCAAGTTCCAAAACGTAAGGGGCACAAAAATTTTGTTCTTGTTTATGTTTTACTATCATTCCTAGTTTGTATTAATACAGATAGCAAAGTTCAGACAGGTGCCACACTTTTTAAAACTGCCCTCAAAGTTGAGCTATTTTCGTGTTTTGATAAAAGGCCGATAACACGCGCCAGAAAAAAATATTGTTACCGTTAAAATGAATAAATAGTTCGGAACTGTGATATGGCTAGGAAATATAGAGTGGTGTATCTGTATATTAAAAAGAAAATCGGGCTTCTTGAGCGAAGTGTTTGTTTTCTATGGCGTCGCCAATGTTGGCGATTTTTGCAGTTTCAAAGGATATGCTGACCGGCCGGAAATTCAAAAATTCATAAAATAAAATATTTTGCATTTTCGGTCAAACGAAATGCATTTTTGTAACTACTTAGGTAGAGGCTTTAATATCCCAGGATATGAGGGAAATAAATTTTTCGATCCGAAATCACTGGTCAGTTCTTACGGAGACGCGCTCTTAAACACGAGTTTTTGTAGACATTTTGATATATGGATGTATGAGATAAAGTGACGAAAATGTGTTCAACAGAAGTTCGGTATCAAAGATTTTATAATTTTTAGGTATATTGGTCTCTTAGGAGGAAAATATCGGGTATATCGGTATCCCACTATTCCCTGCTGGCCGGACCTGAAGGCAAAACGTGACCCCGGTTGAACACAAAACTATCTGATTAAACCAGACTAATGGGACCTACCTGGGCAGGATTTGACTTTTCCTTCAGTGAATAATAAGAGATAAATGAAGGCAAAGAGTACCCTCCACATCAGTGGCATAGTCGACGGCGTAAATCAAGAGTAGCGTT
>NC_133204.1:15160780-15205780 GCF_958299795.1 Porites lutea
TGCATATCTTTTTAATGTTTGCCTCCAACAGCCAATATTAAAAGTAAAAAGAGCTTCATGGTTTAAGTTCACAGAAACGTTAAAGAAGCTTCAATAAAACAAGCACGTAATTTTCACAATGATTATCAAAATGCTAAAATGTGACACAAATTCAGTGCCATTAAGGCTTGTAATAAATTGTAAGTAAGTTTACCTGATTGCCACCCTCCAGGGTCACTCCTACATTTCGCCTAAACATCTATGTGTTACTAAAAAGGGTATGGTTTACCTGGGAATGGTATGGAGTCTTGCCATCACCTCAGGACATTGTGAAAGTGGTTGCATCTAGGGCTGGCTCAGTTGTTCAAACGTTGGATAGTGCTATCCAACGGATAAGTGGTAGGGAAAGTAAATGTGCTATGATTTACCTGGTGGATCTAGACTTTCCAAAAAGTTCCTGGTTGGTTACCCGATTTTAAAGGACTTTTCATATCTGTTTGGCGCGAAATTCACCGGTCGAAAATTCTACCGGTGACGTCATGGCGTGGAGACGTCGTCGCTCTCGGTCGATGCACGACCTCATGCATTAAAGCTCGCCTCGCTCACTTTCAAGAACTTATGAGAGGTCGACTTGTAGCACTTCTAAGCGTTACCCACCTTTTGAACAACTGGGGCCTGGTCATTTAAGAAAATCGGCTCTTGTAAGCGATCTCCGCGGGAAATCGTTAAAGTGCCGATTCAATAAGGGTTAGTCACTTAACGACCACTGCGAAACTAACTTATTGTGAGAGCGGTCGCTTATGAAAGCGTAAAGTAAAAGGCTTGGAACATTTTGTTAGTTATCACTACAATCACGTGAAATGATTTTAATTAGGGTCTTTTTTATTACTTTGTACCCTCGATGTTAATGAGCCATCAATGCCTATGTTATGTATAACGCTAAATTTGTAAAAGGAATAAGTCCCTTCATTCAAGTTTTGCCTGACTGGTGTTTTCTTTCGATTACCTACTTACCTATCATAAATCTAAGTATCCTTTCTTCATTCTGTGAAATACAAGAGGAAGATATGGCCAGCGTCTTCTAAGAAAATGTTAGCCGGAAGCGATTTGGGTCTCACTTAGAATATTATTTACTACATATAGCGTGACTGTCAAAAAATGTGTGACTACGAGATCACATTAGCGTGATGTCCAATGGCTGTACTGTATTTAATGGTCTTTAATAATGGTCACATGATGGCAATTTGCGTTGAATCACTTTCACTTTCCATTTGAGCAGTTCCGCGCCTTCATCGTGATACCTTATGTTTCATTATTTAAGATCATATTTCCTTGGATTCTTTTGAACAAGTAAGGTTAGTACTTTTGCGTTGGTTATTGACGTGGTTTTGCATAGTAAGAAGTTCTGTATATGCTGATAAGATCCACTCGCTCGCCATGCATTAATTGAGTTTGATGGCTTCGGCATGCATAAGTATCGCCACTGTCTTGAGGTGAGAACTGTTTGGTGTGTGGTGTAGAATTTTGTGTGACGAAAAGGGTCTTTTTGTATGACTATATTAGTGTCGGGGAAACATCCGGATCAAACAACGATTGCGAGTAATTCCTTGTACGTCTGCGAGATCATTTAGATCATAAACGCTTACTCTCTTTCGATCGTTAGAGCGGGCTGTCTGTTTTCGTCTACTTCGTTCGTTAAAGGGGTCGTTACGATTCCATTACCTGAATAATGCGTCGATCGTGGTGGGTCATTGGTTGAAAACGATCACCCGAAAGATTGTGTTATGTTTGGAACAGGAACCAAAGAAATGTTAATTTGCCATGATTTGTCTCTATTGTCAACATTCATAGTTTTTAGCACAAAAGTAACACCCTATCAGTCCTCACAGTGACGAACTTAAAAATTAACTAAAACAACCAAATTCCTATTGGCAAAGTCCTAAGAGGTATAATTCTCTTTCCCCTGCACGAGATGGGGGGGGGGGCACTTAATGGAACATTGGGTAGAGATGTGCCGCCGAGGGCCTCAAACCCTGACCCTGTTTAAGACAGAAACTAAACTACATGCTCATTTCAATACCCTGTTAATTCCTTACGTTTCGCTTACAGATATAAGTAGTTTTTCAAACAAATGTCGTTGTTTGTACCACAAATGTGGACCGCCCATTACCAGCCTTCACATTTTTTTTAAAGACTTCTGGTCCAGGAAGAGACCCTGTTCAAGGCACTAAATAGCGAAATTGCATACCCTGTTTAAGAGCTTTAGACCCTGAAAACCATACCCGAGGGTCCTGAAGAGGGGGTACCAGTCCCATTTCCCAGCCCATTTTTTTTTTCGAAATCCCTCTTCCCAGTGCTCAAATCCCATTCCCACTAGCAGAATTTGGAAAAAATCCCAGTGTTATACATACCACCTCTGACCCAACAAAGACCCAAAAATTCACAAGGATTTACAAAGATGTTCTGAAGATAACAGGATCATTTCAGACAGTAATAAAACTTTCAAGTAGCGAGTTTATAGCGGTAAGTCCCTGCCACTTCACATTCCTGCCATTCCTGCCTGAAGGAAATCTGCCATCCGACTTGTAAGTGTTCTTACTCTTCCCAGTCTGATCGGACGGATCATGTTCATTGTTTCAAGAGCGCTATCTACCTCTTCTTCAGAGTCACTGTCACTGTCACTCGCACTAAAGCTGTCTACCCGTTCGTTGTTGGGAGACTCTATTTTTCTCCACCTGAGTTGTTGAACAATCCAACGGTAATTCACTACGACAACAGTGCGAGTCGTCAATTCTGCTCCCGTATCATACAAATACACATACCATGTAGACTTTTGTTTTTACACGCACCGCTGTACACAAATATCGTTGACCGCAAATCGGGGCCATTCGGGGGAAACCTAGATATAAATGCTAAAAGTTGACTAGAAAAAGGTGAATTAACAATTTTCGGACATTTCTTAACTCCAGGAAATAAGTGATGCCTCGACTGGTCATGGTTCCAAACTATTTATCCCATTCCCATTTTTGACATTTTATTCCCATTCCCAGTGACCAAATCCCAGTCCCAGTGGCTTAAATCCCATTTTCCCAGGGCAAAAACCGGCCAATCCCAGTTCCCATTTTACCCCTTCAGGACCCTCGAACAAGGTGCATTAGCAATTTTCTGACATTTCTTAACTCCAGGAAATAAGTGATGCCTCGACTGGTCGTGGTTCCAAACTATTTATTCCATTCCCTTTTTTTGACATTTTATTCCCATTCCCAGTGACCAAATCCCAGTCCCAGTGGCTTAAATCCCATTTTCCCAGGACAAAAACCGGCCAATCCCAGTTCCCATTTTACCCCTTCGGGACCCTCATACCCTGGTCAGCGGCACATACCTGTTTAGGCGAAATAAGGTAGTGCCCCCGGTGTTTTGCCAAAGAGGTCTCATGTTACTGGTATTACCATTTCTACCAGTCTCACTAGTCTTCCTGAAAATTTGTTACTTTTTAGAGAAAATAAAGAATAAAAACTTTTTTAGGAGAAAATGAAGGGTTAGAGTCAAGATTTTTTAAAAAAAATCTAAGGCTCCCCTAATAGAGCCGTTAAAGGATTTTTTTCTTTTTTGGGGCTGTATTAAAACTATACAACTTGTAAACGTTAAATTTATACCATGAATACGTTTTTGTTACTACGGTTAAAATTATTTGAAAAAATGTTCTGCGTGATGAGCATTATCGACTATTTTTGTGTCTTTTTTGGGGGGAGGCTCCTGGGAAACCCAGACTCACTTTTGCAAGTTGGGGGAAAATTTTGGCGAGGATGGAAAAACGATTTTTCTCGCACGATGGCGGCTCCACCGCCAAAATGTTCCCCGAGCTCGCACAAGTGAAAAGCCCAGTAAAGGGAGACTCAATAAAACGTATGTATGTAACTAGTGAACTAGTGCTTGCAGGCTAGCTAGGGGAAACTGAGCATCTTAGTGGAAACAACATTCAAGATTCAAATCAAAACCTACTTTCAGGAGTGGAAAGAAAGAGTTCATTGTTTAAGAAAGCAAACAACATGCTGTTGTTAAAGAAAAATAATTCAAATGGGCTAACAGAGCTAAATGAACTTAGGCAATTTGTTTGTTTTTTTGTTTGTTTGTTTCTTTTCGTTTTTTTACACCAAATCCTCTATTAAGTGCCCCCTCTCTAATAAGCCCTCCCTTTTCAGGGGAAGAAAGTTAATAAGACCCCCTCCCTACCCCTTAATACTATTATTATTATTCACTGATAAATGATAGACTTGCTAATCAATTGCAACTATAAAACTTCATGTGGACTGATCCAGGATGGTTTATTCACCGCCTAGAAGTTCAGATTTGTTTTCGATCCTCTCCTGTATGACCTCCAACTTGTTGTAAAGGGTTTTTCCACTTTGCATTCTAGTTCTTTAAGGTGAACGGATACCATCATTTTTGCCAAATTAAATAGGCCCACCATCTCTATTAAACTCACAGCCGCCCCCCCCCCCCCCCCAATTGTGTTTGAGGGGGGTGGTCAAATGTGTTTTTAGTGTCGTCACGCAACGCTCCTCTCTGGTATGGCAGACTACCCCCGGGGGGTTCGCAGGCTACGCCATTATGATAAGGTTTCGTCCAAAGCCGGCCTAGCCTGCGCGCAGACGAAATTAAACTCTGGTTAACTAATCAGAGTTTAGTTATCGTCTGCACGCAGGCTACAGCCGGCCAGGTACTAATTAAAATGATGGATCATCTCACCATAACTCGATCTAGGAATGTATGATTAGGAATAAAGATTACTATAAAGTCAAGACTCTGATTCCAAATATCACCCAGTTACCTATAAAAGGTTTGATCAATGAACTAATGAACTCTTCTAATTACTTTATAAATATACAATTCATAAAATATATTTCAGCCTGCTTTGATGTTCGTTACAAATTATTATCAAAGTAATGTAATTGCCCTGTGTTGTAATTTTAATTCCTAAAAATAGCTTTTGCAATACTGTATGTGCTTGTATATATGGTCATGCAAATAAAGCTCGTTGTTGAATGATGAAGGATTGAAGTACTAAGAGAAATGTCCGTGTACTTTTTCTAGACCAAATTTAACATTTTTATTGGCGAACAAAATCAATGAAATTTTTATAAAATCCTCTTAGCTTTGTTCTCTTTTGCTCTCGGTTCGTCATCTCTATCCCACGAGCTTATCCTTTTCACGGAGCCCGTGGGATACTCCTGGGGCCGTTTGAGTTACAGTGACGGGGATGATAGAAAGAAGTCAAAGATCGAAACTCCAAAGGGTTTTCAGTGGACTCCCGCCCCCCCCCCCCCCCTCCTCTCATTTAAGGCCCCCTGTCTAATAGACACCTTCCCGTGATAGATACACCAATATACTAGAAAATAGCGAAGTGTTCAAGGGTTTGCGCATTGGATCTTATTCCATGTCAAGTTCAAAGTATGCAAAGCGCTCTTCGATATTCTGGATCATGTGCTCAATACGTCAGCAACTTTCCTCCAGCCTGTTTTAGCTCGGTATCAGTCAACTATGACATGAGCGCCCACCCCCTCTTGCGTTTTCTTCATCATCATCATCATTACTTTTATTTATACATGGTAAAAACAATCAGGCTAAATATACAATATACAATATCCTAAAATTGTTTACAAACTATAAAATTAACGGTAATAGCATTTACAAAGATCAATGTTAAAATAAATAAATAAATAAAATTAATTTATAAAATTAAAGCCTGTTTTCCATGAATGCCGTGTTCGAGCTAGAAGTTAACAGTTTCCGAAACAGGGGCACCCAACGAGAATATAGTTAAAAACCACTTAAAAATAGCATTTTTAAACGTATTTGAGTATTTAACGGTAGATAAGTCCTCGTTCAGGGAAGACTGAACGGAGTGGATATTACCATTCGAATAAGTCAGATGGGTATCATCAGCATACATTCTTGGCACAGAGTGAGACAGACAATTGGGCAAATCATTGATATATAGCAAAAACAGTAAAGGCCCCAATATTATTCCCTGGCGAATACCACACTTGAAGGTGCAACATTCTGAAAGAGACCATTGACAACGCATTTCTGAGTACGATTATCTAAATAGGAGAACAATTTATGGGAAACACCTGTTAGACCATAGAGATGTCATTTAGACAATAGAATGTGGTGGTCGACTGTGTCAAACGCTTTCTTAAGGTCAAGGAAAACAACAGCGTTAACATTACCTATATCAACATTATAGGCCTAACTATCGGTTGCCTCCAACAAGGCTGTAACTGTTGAATGAAGCGGGCGGAACCCAGATTGGTACTTAGACAAAATATTATGATCCGATAAATAGGCAAAGAGTTGATTATAGATAATTCTTTCAAATACTTTGCCAATTACGGAAATAACTGAAAAAACGATAGTTGTCTATATCGCTTCTTTCCCATGCCTAAGTGGAGGAGTAACCCTCGCGGACTTCCAGTCGTCAGGAAATATACCATTAGCTAAGGAACTATTAAATATAATTGAAATATGAGGTGGCATCAAATCAGCACAATCAAGGATAAGCATGCCCAATCGTGCGGATCATTGGAGTTAATAGCTTTTATTTTCATAATATTCCTGCTATGCATGAGTTTTTTTAAATCGGCTGTAATCCAAGGTGACTTTTGGGAACGCACACGCTTAGTGCGTATTGGCACGTTTTTTATCAGCAATTGCCAGGAAATTTGATTTCCACTCGGACCAAAGCTCATTCGGGTCTTTTGAAGAACTTAGGAAATCCCAATTGTGGGTGGAAATATCAGTGCGAAAGACGGGGCGTTTAAAGTGTTTAAAACTCCTATAAGTCATAGAAGTATGTCCCTTGGGAAGATCAAAAGATAATTTGCGGTACACATAAACAAGACTATGATCGCTTATGCCGACATGGGCTACCCCGGAGCAAACAACCCTCTAAGGAGAATTAGTATAAATTAGGTCAATGAGAGAAGACGATTTATCGGGTAATACGGGTTGGCTCATTAATTAGTTGATGGAGACCAGATATATCAGCGATATTATTTAATTGACGGGCATCGTTGTCAGATTCAGTGGTAGTGGCCCGGGGGGGGGCACTTGGGTATTTTTTGGGTGGGTATGTGCCGCCCGGGACTCCAAATTGGCACCCCGTTCTAAAAAAAATTTCCCCTAAAATTGATACCCCGTTCTAGAATTCGCCCTAAAACTGATACCCCGTTCTAGAAATGGGCCAATTTTTTATACTCCGTTCTAGGGTGCAAAGAGTACAACAGTTTGCTTGTTAACGCATGGAACCGTATTTTTAAAAGCAATCTGTCTTGAATAATTTCAAATGGCTGCTTACAAAACTGGAGCTTTCGTGCGTTCGAAATATTATAACCCGTTCTAGAAAACGCCCCTGAAATGGATACCCCGTTCTAAATCAGGAGCTTCAAAATCACGACCCCGTTGGGCGGCACATACCCGTATAGGTAATGTATGGGAGTACCCCCCCGGGGGGTAGTGGCCATATCTGCATTCATGTCACCCAACAGGAAAAAATCGAAATATGTTAAATCTAGTTTTCCGATAAGGTTCTCAAGGTGTGAATACAATCTAACAGGGGAATTTGGTGACCGATACCAACTGACAACAATAAGAGGCTTGGATTGGGGTTTTCGAACTTCGATACACACATTTTCGAGATCGGCTATGATAAGATCGTTTCGAACAGAAAAAGTGATCCTAGATTTGATATAGAAACAAACACCACCACCGCCATCACTGATTCTATCACGTCTAACTAAATCAAAACGGGGAATGTAGAATTCGGAATCTCTTTGAGAATTATTTAGCTTTGTTTCCTGAATAGCTAACACATCGACGAATTTATCATCCAGCAAAATTCTGACTTCATCGATGTGGGCAGATAAACTCTAAACATTCAGAGAAGCTATTTTGAGGCCACCCTTTGATGGAAGACGAAAATTCGAAGTTGATTCATGTTTCGTAGACACAAATTGATAGAGATTAGATTGATGGTTATAAGAGTCAGAGTCGAAACAAACAGCATTCAAGGAGACAGGCTAATGATGATTATTAACATTTAAAGGCAAAGCTTAAGATTTAACAAAATTTACGTATAGAAGGTCATTACCTTGTCTAGTAAGATGAAGTCCGCCCCTGTTTAAATGCTTTTCGGAGATATATCTAGCACCATTCTCTTTTGAGAGAGAGAGGGGGTTGTTTTTAAGATCATCGCCATCCTTCCCTTGAACTCGTAACGTTTTCGCCTTAGCGTAAAAATTACATGTGATTTGGTCAAACTTAAGGTGACTCGACCCAGTTTTTTTGGGGGTACCATCCTACTTTGAAGCTCTCTGATATCCCCACCTTTACTTTTATCGTAAGTCTAACACATAGAATGGATAACATATAGATCAATCTACAATATAACATAAACTTTTTGGCGATCGGAGTAAATGTCACGTGATTATAATGCCACGGCCCTTTGAGGTCTGAGTCGAAAATCTGCTGTTACCTGCATTTTTTCGTGAAAATCTCTCGGCTACACATAGTGCGCATTAGTGCCTTGCGCTGAAGAGAGTTTCATTAAAATCGCAAAGACCCAATTCGAGTAATTCAGCGGTTTCCGGATTTAGGTCATAATTTATGCGAAAATGATAAGCAAACTTTACACGATTATATCTAATAAACTATGAGACTTATCCCTTTATTTTGGGGATCGTTATAACAGATGGGTCCTTGCAAGTCAGCAAAAAGCTTTAGGGCCTTGTAAATGCGCGTGATTTCGAGCAAAACAAACATATAGAAATTATAGTTTTAGCTATTTGTTGACGTTTGTCAGCGTTTAAGAGTCCTTCTCACGAAAAAAGCATTTTCTTAAAAATTCGTAGTTTTTTTCCCTTCAAATTTTTTCAGGGCCACAATTGATTAACTAACTACCCGGATTCTGAATTTCATGGTCATTGAAAAACTGTGACATTATCTTCTATAAGCCCAAGCTTGAGTAAACATTGAAGATTTTTAGCGTTTTGGTTGAGTTTGTGCTTTGGGAGTTGTCTATTGTTTCTAGTCTACAGCGCCGTAGCTAGTATGAGGCCAACCGAGGCACTCGCCTCGGTAAAATTTTGACGAATTTCGCCGATCATTTTTATTTTACATAAGCGATCATCGGATATTTTTAACGCATCATGATATTACAAAGAATTCAGCAATTCAGTCAATATACTATGAAAAAATTACCATATCATCGATCTCAAGGGGCTACGTACGTTAACCCAAATTTTTTTTGAACAAATACTGATCAAAACCATTGGCGAGGTTAACGGTCACCCAGATTATGTAGCTTGTTTCTGATTATTGCTTTTTAAATTCCACTTAAATTAACTCGAAAAAAAGTTACCGAAAGGCCCAGAAAACGCTGCAAATCGCATTTCCGAGAGACTAAAGTTCAAAATTTCTCGGGGGGGGGGGGCATGCCCCCGAACAACTCCCTAGCAACTCCCGCCTGCCTCGGTTGGCCGTTTGGTCTGGCTACGGCACTGGTCTAGTTCAGCAAGCGTGCAATGACCGCGCTTGACTGACTTCCGAATGCTCACCGAGATATGATAATTTTGGTACAGTGAGACAGGCCATCGCGTGATACATAGAGGTTTAACACACAATTTTTTACCAATTCTCGTGCTTCTTGTGCCTTTGCAAAAAAAATCAAGAAGTGCTACACACTAAATCTACTTGCTATTAAAAAAATATCATTTTTTCATAGGTTTAATGCAAGCCAATAATTAAACCAACTCGTGACGGGAATCTCTTCTATTTTCTCATACTAAATTATTTAAAAAAATTAAATTAAATTATTTCGATTTTTTCATTTTGCACCGCCCAAGGCGATATTTACGGACGGCCGCTCTTAAGGACTAAACACGTGCCATTATCCAGCGTTGAAAATTTGTTAAACTCGACACCAAAATACTCCTATAAAAACTCCAACAGCTCACTTTTAGTCCCAAACCATTTCAGTTACTTCTTGGAAGCAACATAAGAAAGATTACTTGCCATTATTCCTGGTATTTAAGTCGCACAACTGAATAACAAGAGGAGTTCAAAGAAACGTGACCGCCGCGGCTGCGACCTCTTCCCCGCTATCTGAGACCTCCTCTCAGCTATTTTTTTTCGTTTTCCAAAAACGTGGACAATACAGGGATTAGTTTTCAAAGCATATTCGTTTTGTTAAGGTTATTACAGTTATCAGAATAATCTCCTCTCATTTATTGAACGCCTGTCCCTTCCCCACTCATCGTTTCGAGGAGAGAAGTCTTCTTTATATTGAGACTCCATAACAAATGAGCAAGAACTCGTTTTCAAGAAATACAACGATCTTCGAAACCGTCGACTTGCTGAAAATCCGCACTCGATGAAGACCACCCAACAAGGACGTGTCGATAATTTTGTGGTCCTTTACGGGAGGCGATCGTTTACGGCAATTGAATCACAAGGCTCTTCCGAGAATCGTAGTTTTTAACCTCGTTTTCTTTGAATTTTATCATATTTTAGGATTTTTTTAAATGTAATTTTTTGCATTGTTTTGTATTGTTTTGGAAGAGGTTTTAAAGGCAATTTTTAAATGCTATTATTGTATTTTTAGGCTATTTAAAATGTATTTACAAATTCTTGATGAAAAGTAGTTTTTTAAGACGCAAGGCCCCTATGGAGACCAGCCCCCGAGCTTAATGGGCCACCCTTTCGAAATAAAGTTTTACTTTACTTTACTTTAACAATTATTGAATTCGGGATTCGTATCGTCTGGAGAATTATGGAGATCGAGGAGGGTGTTATTCGCCGAGGCCCCTCGGTCCATAATACCCTTCGAGATCTTCATAATTTTTCAGATGATACTCAGCCTCACTCAATAATTGTTAAACATCTCTTACAGGATCAGTTGGTCATGGAATATTCGCAGGAGCAACTAAACTACTTCAGACTCTGCTACATAGGATCCACATTGGTCCCAGTAGGACTGCGGCAGATTTTCAAAAACGAATGGGATTTCCTTTATAAAGCAACGTCAGTTGGAGAATGGAAAGACACGGCACAAAATGGCCATGATTTCTACAACATGGAATCTAAAGCAAGCCACAAGAAGAACGCGAGGTTTCTTTCAACAATCCAGAATGGTAACACGGCAGAGTGGGACTGCACCTGTTTGTTTTTTGTCATCCTGTACTCAGACAGCATTGGTAAAACCTTAAGCCCAGTTGTCTATAAAGAGGTCGATGACCTTCGTCAGGTGCGAAACGAGATTGCTCATATCACTGAGGCTAAGTTGGCAGATGCAGACTTCCAAACGTCTGTAGACAGATTGCTGAATGCTTTTACATCCCTTGGTCTTGCTACAACTAAGATTGAAGAAATTAAGAACCAGACGACCTTTCCAACGAAGGAAGTGGAAAAAATTAAGAAGCAAGCTCGCGATCTGCAAGATGACTTAGAGCAGACAAAATCTGACTTGGAACAAACAAAAAGCACACTTCAGAGTACAGAAGCTGATCTGGTTTCTGCAAAAGAAGAAAACAGATCTCTCACACAGGAAATTAGTGCGAAGCTTCAGCCATTTTGCATTCTTGCATCACGCCCACCACACGCTATCATTAGGCGCTCGCATGACATTGAAAGAATCACTAACAAAATGGAGGAGCTTTACAATGATTCCTGCGGAGCAGTTAGTACAGTTTATCTGTCAGGAAATCCAGGCTGTGGCAAGAGCCAACTTGCCCGGGAAATCGGACAACACTTCTTTTCTGGACAAACCGGTGACGCAGTTACTGATCTTATCTTTGCTGCGACGCTAAACACAGAAAGCCTTGAGACACTTGCTGACTCTTATCTCACCCTTGGAAGACACCTAGGGATAACAGAATACGCGTTAACAGGCTTAGAATCTCTGAAAGGAAAGAAACCTATGGAAGCAATTCAACAGCTCCATCGCTTGATTTTGCCAAAGGCCAGTAAATTTACCAAATGGTTGATAATAGCAGACAATGTGATTGACTTACGCTTAGTCCGCGAATTGCTGCCTCAAACTGGCAGTAAAGAATGGGGGCACGGGCAAGTGCTGATTACCACTCAAGACAGTGGCACAATTCCTCAAAACGCTCCTCACACGTATCATGAATCGTTAAGTAAAGGAATGAGGCGAGACGAGGCAATGGAATTGCTGGAAAACGTATCGCAAATTTCAGAGCAAGTACAAGCAGAGAATGTCGCTGAATTTCTCGATTTTCAGCCACTGGCCTTAGCTGCTGCTGCTTATTACGTGCAAACTGTTGTGACCAGTGAGTCTTCAAAATATAATTGGAAAGCATACCTTCAAGAAATATCAACATATAGCCAAAGAGAAAAGACTGAAACTTTCCTTGCTAATGAGAGTTCAGCCTATGCTAAAACAACAACGGCCGCAGTAGAAATGGCTATCCAAAGAGCTGTTGACTCAGACGAGGTTCTTCGTCAGACGTTTTCTTTTCTTTCTCTCTGCGCTGACGACGATATCCCACTCGAAACTGTTTTGAAGTTCGTTAAATCCCAAGTAAAGGACCAACCAGAGTTGTTCATGAAGGGAAAGATTAAAAGGTCTTCTTTAATTCTTGTTCATTCCGAAAACGGGGGTGAACGAAGTTATCTACGTCTGCATAAAGTTGTGCACGAAGCTTTGAGACGGGGCGAGATGTTTAACCTGACATCATGGAAGAGTGACCACACCATGGCAGAAGCGGTTAAGATTTTCGGGTCCCAACTTGAAGAAAATGATCATCATGAGAATTATGCGTTTTGTAAAAAATTGAGACCGCATTGTGAATCTTTAGTCAAGCACATGAAGTCAGAGTTTAGTCGGGATCAAAGCACTTTTGTAGAAAGGTTAACGCCCTTCGTAGATTTGGATATAGTTATTGATTGGCTACATGCTCTCGCCAGTTTCTGTCACGAAAACTCTTATTGTCTCGTTGCGAAAAGTGTGGTCGACTTAGCATGCAACCTACTGGAGAACACAGACGACAATTCAACAAGTGCGTTAACTCGTAAAGAAAGGATTTTTAATATAAGTGGCATTGTGTACTGCACTTTGCGAGAATACAACCATGCCAAGGAACTTCACAAAAAAGCACTGGCGATTAGCACAAATGTTTTTGGTGAAGATCATCCCAATGTAGCAACAAGTTATAACAACTTGGCATCAGTGTACTACAGGCTTGCTGAATACAATAAAGCCAAAGAACTTCACGAAAAGGCACTGATGATTCGAAAAAATAATTTTGGTGAAGATCATGCCGATGTAGCAAAAAGTTATAGCACCTTGGCACCAGTTTACTATAGTATGGGGGAGTACAATCAAGCCAAAGAACTTCACAAAAAAGCCCTGATGATTCGCAAAAAGGTTTTTGGTGAAGATCATGTCAATGTAGCAATAAGTTATAGCACCTTAGCACCAGTACACTTCAACATTGGAGAATACAATCAAGCCAAAGATCTTCACGAAAAAGCACTGCTGATTTACAAAAAGAATTTTGATGAAGATCATGCCCATGTAGCAACAAGTTTGAACAACTTAGCATTAGTGAACAGTACCCTGGGAGAATATAATCAAGCCAAAGAACTTCAAGAAAAAGCATTAATGATTCGCAAAAAGGTTTTTGGTGAAGATCATGCCAATGTAGCAACAAGTTATAGCAACTTGGCATCAGTGTACAGCCGCCTAGGAGAATACAATCAAGCTAAAGAACTTAACGAAAAAGCACTAGTGATTAGCAAAAAGATTTTTGGTGAAAATAATGCCTATGTAGCAAGAACTTATAACAACTTGGCATTTGTGTACAACAGCCTGGGAAAATACAATCAAGCCAAAGAACTTCACGAAAAAGCACTCGATATTCGCAAAAATATTTTTGGTGAAGATCATGCCTACGTTGCAACAAGTTATCACAAATTGGCATCAGTGTACAGCAGCCTGGGAGAAGACAATCAAGCCAAAGAACTTCACGAAAAAGCACTCATGATTCGCCAAAAGATTTTTGGTGAAGATCATCCCTATGTTGCAACGAGTTATCACAAGCTGGCATCAGTGTACTGCAGCCTGGGAGAATACAAACAAGCCAAAGAACGTCACGAAAAAGCACTCATGATTCGCAAAAATATTTTGGGTGAAGATCATCCCTACGTTGCAACAAGTTATAACAACTTGGCTTCAGTGTACAACAGCCTGGGAGAATACAATCGAGCCAAAGAGCTTAACGTAAAAGCACTGATGATCAGCCAAAAGATTTTTGGTGAAAATCATGCCGATGTAGCAACAACTTATGACAACTTGGCATCTGTGTACTACAGCTTGGGAGAATACGATCAAGCCAAAGAACTCCACGAAAAAGCATTTATGATTTATAAAAACATTTTTGGTGAAGATCATCCCGATGTAGCAACAAGTCATAGCAACCTGGCATCAGTGTACAACCGTCTGGCAGAATACAATCAAGCCAAGGAACGTCACGAAAAAGCACTCACAATTCGCAAAAAGATATTTGGTGAAGATCATGCCTGTGAAGCAATGAGTTATCACAAGCTGGCGTCAGTATACAACCGCCTGGGAGAATGCAGTCAAGCCAAAGAACTTCACGAAAAAGCACTGATGATTCGCAAAAAGATTTTTGGCGAAGATCATGCCCATGTAGCAACAAGTTATCACAAGCTGGCATCAGTTTACAACAGCTCGGGAGAATACACTCAAGCCAAAGAATTTCACGAAAAGGCACTGATGATTCGCCAAAAGATTTTCGGTGAAGATCATGTCCATGTAGCAACAAGTTTGCACAAGTTGGCATCAGTTTATAACAGCTTGGGAGAATACAATCAAGCCAAAGAACTTCACGAAAAGTAAAAAGATTTTCGGTGAAGATCATGCCTAATAGCAAGTTATCATAAATTGGCATCAGTTTACAACAACGCGGGAGAATACGAACAGGCCAAAAAACCTCACGAAAAAGCACTGATGATTTATAAAAAGATTTTCGGTGAAGATCATGCCTGTATAGAATCAAATCATCACAACTTGGCATTAGTGTACAACCACTTGGTAGAATAAAATCAAGCCAAAGAACTTAGCGGAAGAGCATAGATGATTAGAAAAAAGATGTATATGTAGAAAGAATTCGTAGTAAGTTGACATAAGTAAACAAACACCTTGCAAGCCGTCGAGCTAAGGATCGGCACCAGGAAATCGTCAACGGGTAATGCCCGTTCACAAATAAGTTTTGTCTGGTCAAATGTATGGCTTACTGGACATTTTGTCGGTCGTTTACGCTTCCAATGGAAAACAAAATAAATGTTCTTATCGTTTTTAAATATTCGGGAATTATAAATTATCACTTTTGTTATTCCTCAATTCATCACCGCAAATTCAGAAGTAGCTAGTGTGGCGGTGTGAATTACTTGAGACGGAAAAAGTCCCGTTCGGTTCTCGGGGACAATCAGGTTTTCTTGCTGGGCAAGTAGCGTTTTGAACCAGGCTAAATTGTCTACCAGACAATGGTCCAAGCGAGTCATCTCGTACCTAAATCATTAACTAAAACGAGCAAGCAATGGCCCTGGTAAAAGCTGGCCGTCAAATTTTTTTTTCGAGCCCTGATGTTTAATATTTTTATACTTCGCTTTTGGAGATTGCTTTGAAGTACAATAATCCTAGACGAAATTTTGTTGCATGTAATGACTTGGTAACATGTGAGAAAAACTGAAAAAAAAAACAACAGCGAAATCTAAATGCACAAATGTACAGATTATTAAAGATTTAGTCGAACGTTGCAACTTTCCCGCGGGGTGGGGTAGGTAGCGTTCGGAGGCGTGGAATAGTTCGTATTCAATTAAAGGTGTTATGTACAGTATCAAGAGCGTGTGCACGTGTTTGATGCCCTATTGTTACGTTTTTGCTGGAACTTGATTTCGCGAAAACGGAACGGGTATATTTTACGAGATTTAAATTTCCCAATTTGGCAAAAAATAAAAATTGTTAAAATTCTGATCTGCTTTAACAAACAGAATCATTATTACTATTATTATTATCATTATCATTATCATTATCATTATTATTATTATTATTACATTGTAGAATCTCAGGCTTAAAAAGTTTACATTGCCTGGTAAATTACCCTTGAGAGCAAGCAACAAAAAGTTCCTAAAGGTCCCAAAAGAGTCCTTACATTTGAGTCCCTAAATGGCCAAAACTTTCCCTCCCCAACAAAGCCGCTCTCTGGATCACTTCAAGTCTGATGCCCGCGTACTTCTCAAATATATCGGATGCAACTCTGAATACCCAAATCACAATTGGCACAACCGTCACTTTCTTCAGTTTCTACAACTTTTCGATTTCTTCTCGAAGAAATTGGTACTTCTCTATTTCCTCTAACGTGAGATCAGGCGTTTTTTTTTTTTTTCTTTGCTTCTTTGCTTCTTTGCTTCTTTGGCTCGAGAGGGAAAAACAGAAAACAGATTACAGAGATAAAGGGAGAGGGCATGATCGCAGGCTATATTTTCTCCAGTTCTTTGTCTTTTACTCGTGTATCGCCAGGGATAGCTATACGTCTATGATCTTAGCCTCCTTTGCCTGCTTATCAACGAAGATGATGTCCGGCCTTCTAGCTTTAGCCATCCTATCACACGGTACATTGAAATCCCATACCACTTGCTCTAGGGTATGTTTGTGCCACTGATCTGCTCGTTCTAGTTCGGCCTTCCCACACAGTTGCCAATGTACATACCGCGCCACATTGTCATGTCGCCTTTCGTACTCACGTCGGGCTAACTTGCAGCACTCACTTGTTAGGTGACTTACACTTTCTCTGATTCTGAGGTTTTGTCAGTGTAAAACTTCATATAGTTAGTTCTTAAATCTTGTTCTTGTGCGCTGCAGATCAATGCTTCTGTACATCCCTCGAGGTCCCCATTCCACAACCACTGCCGTGTTTTCTCCCAATCCACTCCCGTCATGTCCCTGCCATATTACCTCTGCATTTGTTTTTCTTTCCATTTGTTTTCCATCATCTCTCTTTTCACTCTTTTTATACTCCTTAGTGGATACTTTGCCTCATCCACTTTCACTGTTCCTTGTTCACCTACTTTCCGAAGCAACAGCTCCTAGGAATTCCTTGAAAACCAACTTAAATTACTTTCTTCCCACAGACATAAGCTTCACAGCCAATGAGTCCTTTTCCCCCTTTCTTCATTGATAGAAATATTCTTGCAGGATCATTTCTGGGGTGCAGTTCCTTTTCAGTGTCTTCACCGTCCTATGCATCCTGCATGTTTGAAGTTCATTCTTTGTCCACCTAATCACTCCTTCACTGTATCGCAGTAGAGGAGCGATTAGATGGACAAAGAATCGGATCTCCAAAACATGAACAGGATTATCATTATTATTATTGTTATTATTATTATTATTATTATTATTATTATTATTACTATTATTATTATTATCATTATACATATCATTATTCTTCTTATTAATATTTTTATAAACATTTCTTGAGAAACAGTGAAGCTACTTTAAATATCCACCAGGGGGAGGGGAGACTTCTCCAGAAATAAAACTAGGTTTGACCGGACAAATTAACCTTCGTTACCCGGAAAATTATTTGAAGCCAGGGAAAGCATGTTTGTAATGATCTTACTGTCTTTTTTAACAATAATAGCCTTGGAAGTAGGTCGCTTCTGGTTCGTTTTAGCTAAACGAGGCGATTCCTTTTCTTTCCTGCCACTCCCCAATGCTCTAATTTTTTTCAGGTTTTCTTCTTTTTTTTTTTGCTCCTTTTTATGCCCCTTGCCCTCGCTTGTCTCTGTGTTTTACATAGTTAGCTAAACGGAAACGAGTGGTACGTAAGAGAGCAGTAGGGTCCCCAATAGGTTTCTCAGGATCCGGGATTTATCTTATTTGAAGGCCGGGATTCGGGAGTTTAGAGGACACAGAGAGCGAGATTTTCGCTTTCGCGACGCGAGATTCGGGAAATGCTGTTGTAAAAAACCCAAATAATCTTTAATTTTGACTTAATACAAGATAAACAAAGATAACTCCTTGGTTTAAATTTTATTTTCCTTTGCTTTGAAGCATGGTAATGTATGTTAACGAGTTTAAAACAAAGGGAAATAAAATTTAAACCAAGGATGAAATTGAACCACAACAGCTACACTTCATTCAAACGCATTGGCCAACCTAGTGGTCTATTATCAATGCTGCGTTCTGATTGGTTGAGCTACTACTAGGCCATATGTTACAGGCCCACAAGTAGCGAAAAGCGCCGGCTTTGAAAAGCAAAACCATGGCGGCTGAATCGCGTTTTGCTAGCTAGAGTTGTTTTGTCTCGATATTTTTGACCAAGTATTTGGATTTTTACTAAAACAACTATTGACTTAGAGCCCCATAATAGTGATTTTTTTCAATACATTCGGTTAAAAGTGGTTTCTTGGAGACTAACCCAAAAGCAACAAACCAAACAACGCCAGCAGTGTCTTTGTCACTACGAATTTATTTGTACTCTTCTCCTAAACCTATCTGGGATATACAGCTAAATCAAAAAAGGTTGCTTTGACGATTGGTCATTAGTAATTGGGCATTTGAGCATATGGAACAAAGCACTGATTTGCTTGAGTAATCACCTAACAATAGCTTCCTAATACGCAATTGCCCAATGCCTAAGTAACCTTCATTGAATCAGTTATATCCTTTCCATAACCAATATTTCTTGTTTAAACTTCTCTTTATCTATATACAAATATACTTTTAATACTTTGGGGATGTTTCCAGTTCGAGTCAACTCAATAGGTGACAGCCTTTTCCGATGTTAATACCACTGACGCAGAACAACTAAAGACTGGGAAAAATGAAAATTACGCCAAAAATTAGCACTAGAATAAAATTTTATGGCCTAGACTCAAACATTAGATTTTTTTCCGAGGGAATTATTCAGTCTTTCGTTGGTCTCACCAAGGTATTTTAGGTGTTGCATTGTAAGGCTTCTTGTTTATTTGGCTCACGGGTACTATAAAGTACTTGATGTCAGGCGGAATCCTCATTGCAATACACTATGATGAACGAAGTCAAGCCGGCATCAATGAGGCAGCCAAAGAAGTCACGGATTACATGACTAAAACAACTCCAAAAGTATTCCCTCAGTCACTCCATATTTCCCGTAGCTGCTCAGACGATATTCGACATCGCCTCGCTATACTTTAAATTCACACATCGCTTTGTATTGGTGAACGAAAAGCAGTAACACGCGTTGGTTTTTTATTGTCAGCTATCTCAGGGTTCGATACATGTCGAGCGTATTTTCTGTCCGTTTGTTGTCCATTTAAAAGTGATGACGTTCTGGAGTCCTGGCCACCCTCCGATTTCCTCGCGTGTCTCGAAAGATTACGGACTTCCCAAATATCGTTGGTATTATCAACGAACACGCTGTCATTGTCCCTATCATCACTCTCCATTTCATGTTCAGTTCCTACTGAGTTTCGCGGAGTAGATGGCGGTTCTGATGACGTTGGAGTTGGTGGTTCCAATGGAGTCATAAGTGATGCTTCCAGATCAATATATTCCTGAAACGAATACAGATTCAGGTGAAATATGCAACAACGCTGCAATGTTTGGGACAAAAGAATAAAAGAGAAAGTAGATGCTAGTTTGTTCGGTTGTTAGTTAATGTTATTTTTTTGTTTGTTTGTTTGTTTTTCAGGACGCCATTGCTTCTCATGGGCATCGTTCCGGAAGCCTTCCCGTCAAGTAAAAAAAGACCGGTTCATACGCAGTGTTTTAACGGAAAACACTGTATTTTCATTTATTTTTAACTGACTGGAAAGTTAATTGATTGGCGGTCAATTAAGTCAATTGACTGGCGGAGCAAAGCGTGGTTATCTTGTAAACGTATTGGCGGTGAGAACATGAAGAAAATCTATTTTATTTTTGCCAATAAATGATGTTCTTGTTGTTGAAACGGCACTGAAAGACATGAAAGGGAGTGGGTTAAGATGTAAAACGAGGTGTACACCCTCCAAGCCGGGCCAACTGTTCTCCATATAAACCGGCACAATAGCTCGCCCAGCCGGGTCATCTCGGTTAAGGCGAGACAATTAGACCATGCGAGCACTTTTGGCTCGGGAAAAGGGGTAAACTTTTTCTCATATAAACGCTCGCTCAGCCTCACATTCACTCAAAGGCTAGGTTACTGAACCCACAACCGTAAATGATCGATTGACGTATGAAAAGCAGTTTACTACTTACACTATCTGATAGTGACACAAGCATGGCATCGAACTCTTTGACCAGTTCCTCAAATGTAGGTCTTTTCGTCGGTAACTCTTGCCAACATTTCAACATAATTTCATGCCTAAGAAAATAAGGTAAAAACCAAAAACTTTGAAAATACGAAAACAGAGCCCCGTTATTTATTTTTTTTTATTATTATTATTTTTTTTTTTTTACAGTTCACTTCGCTATCGGAAGACAGCTTCGGATTAGATTAGTCAGTTTCGGCTACCTCCGTTATGTAGATCATCTTCTAAGAAGAAGTGGGGAGGGAAGGGCTTATTATTTGCACTGGTTAAACCGACGGGTGGGCGCTAATCCGTGGGAGGACGCTTATTAGAGCTTGTGCGCTTAAGGAAATACGACAATTACAATGCAATTCCGAAGTTCAAAGTGAACGTTAGACACAAAAGCGTAGAAAAGAAGACTTTTATGCATTGACAATTGAAACCGGATTGGCTACTCACATGTTCTCTGGACAACTGAGTGGCTTTTCCATTCGGTATCCAGATTTTAAAAGTTCAAACAGGTTTTCCAAAGGAACGCCAGGATATGGTGACCCTCCTAGAAAAGAGCATTTGGCAGTTAAAGACGTAACAGTTTACAGATAAAACGCAATAAAAACGTTAATTAAGTGTGACTATTAACCATTAAAGAAAGTGGAAGAGGGTATTCTGGTGATTCGGCAGTGAAAGACATTTATTTTTATGCGACATATGATAGAGCTATTCTTTAGCTCGTGAATATACGTACCAAAAGTAACTATTTCCCATACAAGTATACCAAAGGCCCACCTGATGAAAGAAAAAAGAACCATGTTTAAAAAAACCTTTTGACTTGGATATCAGAGATTGTTATTACTTATACAGTCAGCTCTCTCTTGACGGACACCTCTATAAGACGGACACCCCACTAAAACGGACATCTAGAGTTAGTCCCTAGTTTACTCCTTTTAGTTGACTCTCTTCTATAAGACGGGCATCTTTCTAAACAGACACATAAAGTTGGTCCCAGAGGTGTCAGTCTTAGAGAGAGTCGACTGTACTTCGAAAACGAGGTTTTTATTTATGAGTTCTACTGAGGTAGGACAGGACAAAGGTTGGGAGAACTGATCCCCCGTAGGCTTTAGCCTCTAGATTATCACCCAAGAGTAACTTTTAATAACAAAACGGCTTGAGATTTGTTCTCAAACTCCTAATTTTTGAGCTTTTGTTTTTTCGCAGAAATTCCAAATATCTCGCCGTAAAATCCTAAGAAATCAATTATGTTACTTTGCAAACGTTTTGGGAGAGGTTAATATTTGAATAGTGACATATACAATTTCGTACCCAGCTTGAAAAGTTGGAGTGAAAAAGCATCCCGGCATAACATGGTGTAGGAATAAAAGGGGTAAAGGTTATAACAGGTTCACTACAACAAAACAACAACAACAACAACAGTTTTCTGCCTCAAGCTTTTTCTCGAACTCAAACTTCTCCTGTTACTTACACGTCACTTTGCGTAGTATAGACACGATCGAAGAGGGCTTCGAGGGCCATCCACTTCACTGGTAGTCGTCCCTAATTTAAAAAACATCACCAAATTAACATAATGGGTATATCATCATCATTATATTTGTTTAAAGGTCAAATTTAAACCTCAGTTTTAAATGAGAACACTGATGATTCTACCAGCATGTAGGACGTATATGAACCTGGTAAATGGAATTGCTCTACACGAGTAGCTCGGTGGAGAGAGCCCCTGTCCCGTGTTTGGGAAGTAGTTTCTAATCTTTAAACGAGCTACGTCACGCGGATTTTTTCTTCCGAGCAGCCTGTGTCACTGACTGAAAAATCTTCTTTCTTGTGTATTCAGCAAGATCAAAATTCACTATCACATCTTTATCATTGCGCATAAGCACAAACCAACATTCTATTCCTAGCAGTATACAGGATGTTTGTCACATGAACCTAGTTTAGTGGCCTTAGCTCAAACGAATCTCCTGTAGCCTAGTGATAAAGCATTGATCTAGACTAGTAACCAGAAGGTCATAGGTTCACTACCACATCTTTATCATTTTATGATTGCGCATCAAGCACCTATCGACATTCTAGTACTAGCAATATGGAGGATGTTTGTCACATGAACCTAGTTTAGTGACTTAGCTCCAAAGAATCTTCTGTAGCTCAGTGGTAGAGCATCTGGACTGGTAATCAGATGTTCATAGGTTCGACTCATTCTTGTCCCCAGAGCCTCCTGGGGGCCTGAGCACGGGGACTAGGAGGCTCTGGGGACACAGGATTTGAAGTCCTAGATTTTAGGACTTCCGTTCATTTCTGATTTCTAAAACGTTTCAAATAGCGTTCACTCTCTCTTGTAGAAGTGTCGATTACTGTAAATTTAGGTGATTCAACGCCTTTTAAAGAGAATCCTCCAACTTACTTTGGAACCGGAAATGACCGGAAGTCCTAAAATCTAGGACTTCAAATCCTGTGCCCCCAGAGCCTCCTGGTCTTCGTTCTCAGGCCACCAGCAGGCTCTGGGGACGAGAATGAGGTTCGACTCCTATTGGTAGTACTCGAGTTTTTTCTATCGAGCCGCGTGTGTCACTGACTGAAAAAATCATCTTTCATCTATTGCTGATTTAGGTCAATTCTGTGCCAAAGTCATGACTTAACGCTATTACCAATACACAAACTGCTACTGTAGAGTTACGAAGAAGAAATACAAAACATCATTAAAAAAAACTAATCATAATAATTTTTGGGGGGTGATTTATGCAAGCATAGCTAAAACCCATTTTAAATGCCCAAATATAGTCTTAAACTGAGCCATTATTTTTGGAATTCAATTGATGCGAAGAAACGTTTTCGTTTTTTTTTTTTTTTTTAACAAAAAGAAAGAAAATAGCGTGACATAACCTCTTTTACTACTGTTGGTGATATATAATTATGTTTTAGTTTTCAGTTTAAGAAATTTCATTGCCTACTGCAATAAGTACGAGTGAAACTTAAATAGATGTGCCCTCTTTAGTGGGAAAAATGATACCACCCTTGAGCGTTTTAAGTTAACATCATTATGTAATACTTACGTCTGTTGTTTTTCTGTAATAATCGACTTGATGCACATCTCTAGCCAGACCAAAGTCTGCAATCTTCATCGTATTATCGTCACCAACTAAAATGTTTCTGGCAGCCAGATCACGATGAATACACTAATAAAAAAAAGTAGGACTTGTTATTTTACGTTGGCCTTAACCGATGAATCCTCTCTTAGGCCCACAGGCCGTGAAGAAAATTCAAAAGCGTCCGACTTATATAATGATAATGTCTGTCGTGATGCATGGACCCCCATATTCCCCCGCCCCAACTTCTTATCTCAAAATCTGGATCCCCCACTGATGTAAACAGTTAACACCCAGAAATTCCAAGCTTCGGTTGAAGCTAGCACAAACTCGAAACAGAATTGATTTCTCCTGTATTTTCTTCAGACATGTACCTTTCCTAAAATGTTACCTTAATAACTCGAACCAGAACTAATTCGAAGCTCCTACTAAATCGATCATACATTACTCATACAGTCATCTAAAAACTCCTACATCTGCTTACACATACCTTTCTCGAAGAAAGATATTCCATTCCTCTGCAGACCTGATACGAAAAGGACACTAGGTCCATTAGCGTCAGTGTTGTGGGGTATTCCCTGGTTGGCCTCCTTTCCCTCAAGAACTGTCTTAAGTTACCATTTGGAGCGAATTCTACAACTACATACAGTGGACCTGAAGGGAAAAAGCAACAATAACAGTTTAACGTTTTAAAAATTCACAACAGTCAAGACTTCCGTAAGCGACCACTCAAAATGCCAAGATTTAGATAGAGGTCACTTAGGAAAGTCGATCCACAAGGGGTCCCTTCCGAGAAGCGGTCCAGACATTATCTACTTTTTGCAAGAAGAGAATTTATTGCACGCAATTTTGTAAGTTACTTGTTGTAGCGTGGTACTTGTAGTACAGCGAGTATGGAGATCAGTACGTCTAGTGGTTTCTTACTAGAGGTTGGAAACAATGGAAATTTATAAAACCGTCACCCTGAAAGGGGTCGCAGTAACTTGCCAGAGGTGGTCGTTTACTAGAGGTTCCAACCGTAAGGCTTTGACTTGGAAATTTTGGTGTTTTGGATGGATGGTCGCTTATGAGAGGTAGTCGCTTACGAGAGGTGGTCTCACATGGAGGTTTGACTGTACTTTTAAAAAGAACGCCTAATTTTGTGAACTGACACTGGATGGTTTCTGAATAGTTCATGTTAAAGCGGTCTGCAATGTTCTTACGTTACGTTAAACAGTAGTCCAAAAGACCAACATGTACGTACCCAAACCAAACTAACAACTACGATTGAAGAAAAAGAGAGCAGAATTTAATAATGGTGCTTTGAGGTCTTTGCCATAAACAGGTTCTTATATTGGGCCAAAGAGTTAAAGAAGAAAGATGGCGATAGATTTTATCTTGTTTGCAGACACACGAGCACGGGTCAACCAATTTTTCAGTTTTTAATTGATTCATCAACAAATGTTTGCTCGGTCAACTAACCTCCTTGAGTGCAGGCTCCGATCAAATTGATTATGTTCTTGTGTTTTCCAATGGTCTTCATAACCTCCATCTCTGATACAAGATCTGTGAGTTCCTGGTCTGTGGCATCCTCTGAAATGCATAACCATGACAGTTAGTTTTGTTCTTGTTGCTGTCGTTGCTTTTCTCTCCACTAAAACAAGGTATCAAGTAGTTTCTATCAGTGTGAAACTTGAACAAAAATTGTAACTCACTCTTTTGCAGTGGGGCATACATATCTCTCCACTTTTAAGACCATCGGAAGAAATGGCTATTGTTCTTGTGACAATGAAAGTTTCTAGGTCTGTCACATCGTTCATTGTTATTCTAAATGCTCAACAGAAGTCTATTTCACTGGTTACAATGAATGTGTGACGGCGCTTGAGCTGGGTTAGACTAACAATAGCCTAATACCTCTATTAATCTCCCTTTTGCGTGGACAAACCACTGTTCAATCCATCTGAACGTTCGCGCGGCCGGGAAAGGAATACTCTCTCGGAATCGCACGTTCGTCGTATCGGACAGAATTAAAGAAGCCGTATGCTATAACAAGATCAAAAAAGCGGAGGTGTATTTTCCAGTGATTACTAGAATACAAAACTTACCTTTAAGCATTTTAACCGCTACATTGAATCTGAAGGGCATATTGGGCATTCCTAACACCTCAGCCTTCATGACTCTGCCAAACGCGCCCTCTCCAAGAACTTCCTGTAGGCTGATAATCTCTCTGTCGATCTCCCATTTTTCGTCCAGAGGCATTTCCACTTCGGACACCTGAGTGAGGTTAGAACCCAGTCTAGAGCGTAGACTTCGCTGCCGCATCAGTGGAGCGGTTGATCCGCAAGAAGATAGGGAGCCGCCAACGGACGGGTCATGAGCCCTGTATTCCACAGCGATTTCATTTGGCTTGGGACTGTTAACGAGACCGTATTTAGCTTCTTTTGCTAATCTCATCTTCCGCCGGTAAAGATAAAAGCCAACCCCAAACAACACTATAAACACGACGCTAGCAGCAACCAACACTGCAATAAGAATTTTTCGCTTCGATGACGATGATGATAATAAAGGTCTTGGTGATTCGTCAGCTGGGCGAAGATTTTCATTTGTATCTTGCCAAAAGGTCGCATTTGTTTCGGGTGGTGACGCAGTTGTTTCTGAAATCAAATACATGCTTATCAGCAGAGAACATAGGCTACAGCGCGTTAAAATTTAAATTCAATTTAAATAATAAATTATCTTCTCCCTTTGTGGAGCACTCCAGGAATAATGAAACAAATACTTCAAATGAAACAATGCAAAGTTAAGAATCCCAGGACAGCTGGTAGAAGGCGAACCGCACTTGGTTATTTTACAAAGGAGGGCTTGGATTTGAAAACGGGACTAACGAGTCAGAGCAAATCAAGTTAGCACTCAGGGCTGGACTTGAACTCAGGAACTCCGGATTATAAGTCCAACGCACTTACAGCTCGGCCATGCTGTCTTCCCCAAGCAAAAAAATAATCGCAGAATCAAAGTGTGTAAATTCCCCTCCGCGGAAGCGCCCTCTATAAGGCGCTTAGCAGGCAAAACACACTTTGAAAGCAGGTCTGGTTTAAAGCCGCTGAGATCACCAACTGGAGTTGTTTTTCACTTTTAAACGTCACGATTTAAACGCAAGGCCACGCTTGAAAATAGCCATCTGCATCGTTTACCTCCTGCCGTGTGCTGTTCATTAGATTTAATTGTTTAAGTATTTCTCCACTTTGGCAATTTTCTTTGATACCTCAATTCCTGGAATATGAGTAGGACGATAACTTCGATTTCGACCAGAAGCGGTTGGGAAGGCATATAGTAAAACATGGCGTGTATTACATTTTTTTTTCTTTCAGGTTTTATGTCCATTAAGTCTAACATAACCTTGAAAGCGTTATTTTTTGTTGGATGATTCATTACAAGTAGGAACCATATCTTATACTTTATTTATTTACGACATTAACACCAAGAAAAAAAAATGACAAATTTCTGGTGGCAGTGCAGCCTCTATAGAAAACCATGGGGCTTATTAATTACATTCAGTACACCCATTTACAAACAATTCGAAGTCATTTGAGTACATAAATGACAAGAATACTAAGAATAAGGTAAATATAGGTAATATAATTATCAAATCAACAACATTGAACTAACTTAGGGTATGTATTCATTTTAGCATTGAACCTATCTTACCCAGTTTTTCTTGAACGATGATGTAAGCGTGCGTTACAGAATAACCGATTGCATTCCCCACAATGCACGTATACTTTCCTTCTTCTTTCTTTGTAACGTTGACCAAAGTTAAAGTGACTCCATGGAATTCGTGCTTGTTGTTGCCCCCGCTGTAGTAATTGATGGAATGTTGCTGGTTCTGGTCTATGACTTCATACAACGATTTTTTGCTACCAGTGTCATTACCAGAGCTGTTGGAATGGAAAGGAAACCAACGGAGCCACTGGAAATGAGGCATGGCGTCACTGTATGCCCTGCATATCAAAGTCGCGTTTTCGCCGACAAAAACTGTAGCGTTTGACATCGGAAGGACCACTGGCTTAGCACGAACTCGTTCTAAGAAGGAAGAAAACAGATACGCCGATATTATAAAAGAAGATTGAAAAACCTGTGAGTAAAGACGAATCGAAACGTACCAATCAAATAGTCAAGCCAGTTGTTTGATTTGCCCGCGCAGTCGTCAACTAACGTTCCCCTACGGCTGCTAAATCAGCCTATTACCTAAAACAGGGGACGTCTGTATGTAAGCTACGGAAAGAATTGTCAAAGTTCTGCGTTGTCATTCAGGGATAAATTTGTAGTTTCAGTCTCCAGGGACTTTACAACTTGAAATATCTCCAACTAGGCTGACTGAAACAGAAAGGGCTAGGAAACAGGAGAAGTCTGTGCGTAAGCACCAGTGAGTGTCTCTTCGAAACGATTGCCCAGAATTGTTACTTTACTGAGGGACACTTTTATTTCCAGTCCCCAGAACACTATTTTCTCTATTAACTTGACACCACTTTGAACCCAACAAGCAGCCTTAAAATTTGAAACTTCTCTGGCCAATTCTAATTCCAACAAGAAATGAAGAGCTAAGCTGAATGGAATAGAGAGGTTAACAAATAATTAACCAAAGTCTCTTTCATCATTTTCCTAGCCTGCGCCACACACGGAACTAAACTTCTGGTGAAGCCCGTCTGTGAAATAGCGCTGATATCCTTGTTCTGGGCCCCACCTGTGTACTGGGATTTGAGTATGCGCCATGATTGGCCTGTTAAAAATGCCATTGTCGATTTGCCAATTAAGATGAAAGGGAATTCGAAACGTACTTCCGGTACTTCGTTGAGTCCACTGGGGGCGCAGAACTGCCTCGCAGACGTTACTAACCGAGGTTGGCTTACGTCTGCGACGTAGACTACATTTTCCAGGCGTTTTATATCAATGACCTTACCGTGCACATCAAGGTCGTATGACTGGTTTATCCAACCCAGATGGTTACTGACATTACAGCTGTATTTCCCAGTATCTGACGGAACCACATCCTTCAAAGCCACCACATATGAATTCCAATCCAAGTACAGAAAGCTATCTTTTCTCTCAGTAAACGGTTTTCCATTCTTGTACCATGCAACCCTGGGTTTAGGGTATCCATCGGCGGAACAGTCAAGTTTTACCGAGTTTCCGACCGGTAGGGCTATCAGCTTTTGTTGAAGCTTCAGTTTCGGTACCGTAAACCTTGGAGCAGCTGCAAAAAGACAAGGACAATACACTCAAACCTCGCGTAAGCGGCTATCCAAAATGCGAAGACTCAGTGGTCGCTTACGAGAGGTGCTCATAGCAAACATACTATAGAGATCAGATCATGCGTCAAATGGTCGCTCAAAGGAGGTTAAAAACAATGGAAAATTATTCAACCGTAAGCCCCGAAAAGATGTCGTGGTCGCTTACAGGACGTGGTCTATGACGAGAGGTTCCAACTAAAGGCTTTCACTGGGAAAGTTTTGGTGTCAGTTTATATAGATAGGAGGTCGCTTATGGGAGGTGATCGCACGTGGAGGTTCGATTGTAGTTGACATCTGTTTCCTAAATCCTCTTAAATGATAAGAAAACGGAGATAGTTATCCCTGTGAAGGCAGTTTGAAAATAGAAAAATACATAGGTAATTTGCTTGATACATGGGCACGAAATTATCTAGAAGTGTTTAACAAAGTTGTTATCTCGTAAGTGAGCGCAGCGGAATATAAACAGATTTTGCATCGACCGTTTGAATCTGTTATCCTTAAAACGACAAATTAAATTCACCTGCAAGTCGCACTTGGGCACTTCCATTTAAAATCTTAAAACCAAATGGCAGATAGGTATGACGCCGAGAGCCTCAACACTAACGGCGAGCGTTCGGATTTTCCGAGAATTTTCGAATTTTCCGGCCGTCCAAAACCCCAGTATAATTATTGGTTCCGGGCCTCCTTTCTTTAAGCCCATTGTCTTCATAAGCGTGCCATTTAAAACTGGTTCCACTATCATGCGGGTGAATGTATGGTACGCATAAACGGATTCATTTCTTTCTGTTTGGATATCAGAGGTAACACTCCTCGTGTTTAATATATTACAAAAACATTCCATAAGAGTTTATTCGTCAAGTTTCTTTCCACGCTTAAGATCTCAAATCAAGGAAAACTGTGCTCTAACACCTCAAACTTACCTGGCGTTAAATTCCTGCTCGGATCGCGTGTAGGCACTATTAAAGCAAACCAAGAAAAATTATCGCAGTGAGTTAATTCGTAAAACAAATTATTACAGAAAGATAAAGAGGGACTGTTAAATTAAATTGCGCTCCCAACACCCCCCCCCCCCCCTCCCCCCAACCCCAACACCACCGTTTCCTTTTTTCGATGGCAGCCAGATCGGGGTAAGACAACTAAGAACGGAAAGATCACTTCTTTTTATAGCTTCCTCTTAACGCTTAAACCCTAAGATCAAAATTTGAACTCTTATATGAATAGCCCCTATTCATTTCCTACAGAAGTAGAGGGGTAGTTGAAAATATATAAAGCACATTCATCTTGTGTAATGATGTCTGTAATTCTCATGACCACTCTGTTTCAATAAGCATTGATATTACAAGGAGAAATTTGATGCTGATCACGCTTAGGGCTTAAAGGGTTAAATTAGTGTCTGAATAAAGATCACACCTGTATTTGCCCCAAAACAAGAGGCATAAGATTGTCTGTCCATTTAGTGATCTGACTATGATAAGGTACTTACGTTCGCGTACATAAAGGTGCATCGAAACAGAACTCTTCTCGCCACACTTGTTCGTGACAACACAGGTGTATAGGCCAGCATCATCTTTCCGGACTTTCTTTATCTTTAACCATCTGTTTGGCTTAACAGTCATTCTTTTATGATCTGATGGTCGGAGCGTTTTATTATCCTTTTGCCAGTGAGACGGAAACTCTTCTCCAGCTGTTTTGATGTTGCAGGGAAGTTTGATATCAGACGTTTCGTTAGCATAAATATTTTCTTTATCATTTGGCTTGAAACGAATTTCAGGAGCTGAAAAGAAAGATGAACCATGTTAGCTACAACGGCATTGAAGGTCAGAAATGCGTCAAAAAGCTATCTAAATAGGGGAACTTTACGCGAAACTCTTACTAGGTCACTGTTTTCAGTTTTTCTCTTTTTGCTCGCATTTCCGTCATGTAAATATGTCTTTTTATAAAGAAATTATGATAAAGATAACACGAAAAGTTTGGCTAATATTAATATTAGTACACATGGGTTACGTAACACAGTTCACTGAATTAAACACCGTCAAAAAACATGGCAGAGGAGTTCCAAGATGTAGTTTTCATCATGACCTTTGACCAAAATTGAATTGCGTCTTAGCTCAGCCTTAGCTCCACCTAACTAGACGTTCTTATATAAACTATTTAAAAGGACGTCTAGTTCTGAGCTAAGGCCGGGTCACGGCGTTAAGGAGCGATTTTGCCGCGATTCACGTCCAAAGTTGCACACTCTTCTGAAAAGAATATGCCACTGACAACCATTTGCCACGACGCGTGTAAAACATCATATTCAGAACGTTATATATGGTCATTTCGAGGGTTATTGATCTCAACTTTTTTTAACATCGATAACCAAACACGGAAACCCCAAAAGGAGCCAGGCAATGGTCATTTAAATATGAATTTCAAGAAAATCATTGGCTCTAAAAATAACTTATGAGAAATTACCCGTGTATAACGGATACGCCCTTTTTAAAAGTCTACATATAACAATATTCACACTTCGTGCTCCATGTGTTATCGATCAAGCGTGAGGTCAACATCGATGGATATTGACCTACTGTAGGTCTTAATTTTCTTATTTTACCATTTTTTTGGTTACAATCCTTTCAGCCAAACTTTTTTCGGATTTGGACAATCCAGATTGTTTGGAATTTCGTGCTAGCCGGAACAAAAATCTGAAATAAGATTGATCCATACAGCAGCAGCCTGCCGCTCCGATCTTCTTCTCAATTTCAACGCATCGTTTTTTACTTCTTTCTGCTAAAAGTATCTTCTCGTGGAGAAACGGAAAGAAAATTAGCTCTTTAACTAGTGGTGGTTCATACTGGAACTCATCGACTTAAAATTATCTGGAATTTGATTCAAGAAAATTCAGAAGACTATTACCAATTCTCAAGGGCTGAGAAGCGCGTTCTAAACACAAACAGACAATGTACAGTATAGCTTTACAGTGAGAAAATCTAAGCGTTTTCACTTCCTAACGGATATAGAGTGACAGTGGAACTTGAGTTAAATATATTACAATCCTTTAGCGGCATAGAATAACGGGGGAATATAAATAACTTTTGCCTGAACTAACCTTGACCCGCCGTGTTTACTGATGAACAAGCACGTTTTTGTGATCGAAAAGCAGTTTCATTAAATGGAACAAAGATCTGAAACCAGATTAAGATACCAATCTGAAAGATCCACGTTCAGAGGTAGATCGTTCGGATTGCAATCTTAGATTGGTTGGTCTTTTTAACATGGAACAAAAAATCGAATTTTCTATCGCAAAATCCGGATTTAGATTGGCTAAAAGGAATGCAACCTTTATTTTTATTTGGCGTTTTTATGGGCTAAGAAGAAGCCGAAGTCCATAACAGGGCTAAAAAAAGAAGAAAAAAGGCCAATGTTGAGCAAGTTTGGTCAATAATGGATTTACTTAGCATACGGTGAAAAAAATCTCTTGGCAAGATAGGTATATCTTGTCCGCTCAGATAGCCAATCAGAAAACAGGATTCGCTTCATCTCGTTCTCTCGAGGATCCAGCCATATGATAATTATGCCGGCGTTAATGACTTCTTCCCACCCCACCCCACCCCTCCCAACGCCTCAGCGCCTGGTTCACGGGCTTTAGAAGGTAATTTTAACTTTACATTAGCTCATAATTTTTCTATCTCATTTCTATCGTCGCTGTTTGGGGATAAAATGTTTGGACTCTACAGCTCTACATCAGAAGCTACTGAAAAAGTCAAGATCCACCAAAGACCAGCCTCTGTATGCGAAATGAAATTACTGAGTTGTACAAAATGGCACCATGTCTCAAACGGGTCGCAAAATGAATGGTTTTTGACCTAAATATCGCCTTGCTTTGAAGGCACAATCCTACCCTATCTTTCCATAAGTATTCCGGGGGTGTGGAGGAAGCGCACAGAAAAGTGAGGCGGATAATTCTCAAGACTACTTTTGTACAACCGAAATGACAAAAAGAGGGCTTTTGCCTGAGTTTGATTGATGTCGTGACGTTACACATGACGCTTACACCAGAAAAACTAAGCTATACGCTCTGAGACGCGCGGGCGATGTTTCCTTTTTATATCTGGCTCTACTTGCAGAGTTATGTGCCTCAATCTCTAGTTTTCTGTCTTACACTCGGCAGCGTCACGTCAGCTTTTGGTCCTAAAAAGTGCATAAAAAGAACAACATCTCCGAGTACTGTCGAATTTTTAGGAAGTTAGGAATAGAACCTCGATTTTACGAACCACTATAAAACGAAGTCCTCGATATAACGAACCATATTCTCCGCCCCAGTATTAATAAAATATGTAGAAAAGAACCCCAATATAACGAAACCTCGTTATACTTATAGCGAACATATTTTGCAAGGCTCCCTGCCATTCGTTAAATCGAGTTTCCACCGTAGCTCAAAAAACGTGACATGGCCCATCCTCACATGCATCCTGTTCATTATTGGAAAGTTTATACAAAGACTTTTTTTTACGTTCGAGGACGTTTTGGACGCTGATTTTATCACAATCAATCTTAGCTGCAGTGAGTAAAAATAAGATTCGATATTTTTAAAGAGAGTATTTCCGGTGGTAGGAAGAGGAGGGAATTTAATACTCTACAGATGAGCCAGGGAGGCTCCGCAATTCATTTGGGTAGGATCAACGAAATACATACACTTAAATGAAAACAGAACTGTGTAAGTCAAGATTCCTCAATGCCTTGAAAGTCTATCTGTCCCAGCAAACCGCCAAAGGATTGATCGATTCGTGTCGCGTATTATATTGCCAGGTTTAATAAAGTGGTACATATTAGTTACCTAGTAACCCTTACAACCTTTGCAAGCTGAGCTGAGGCGGAGCGCCAACCTGACTAACAAAGATAATAGCTTTTCTACAGAGTAAAACTATCCTAACACAATGTTTGGAGACAAAACAAGTAGAGATGACCCTTTTACCGAGAAGCTAGAGAATTTGTGGGATGACCAACGTCATAAAAATACTGTAAAACGTTTTAATTAATAACCGATAATATAACATCTGTTCCCCTTAACAGAAAATTCTGTATTACCCGATTAATTAAATCCCTCTGTAAATTCTTTCATCAATTATTTTCAGTAAATGCACCAAGGAGGTTATTACAAGACAGAAGCATAAAAGGATCGTCCACTTTCTGACGTTTATTGACAGAACTCAAATGTAACCTATTACCTTGAAAACTTTGCGCGCGCGTAGGCTGACATGGGCGACGCCAGTGAGGCACTTCCTTTTCAAAAGAGACAATTACGCGACGGCCATTGTAGTGAATTCCACATTAAGAAAACAATTAAAGTTTACACGCAACCAGATTGGCAAAGAGTACACTACCAAGACGGACAACAAAACTATTTAACATGATTTAAAACAATCTCCATTCTACCCGTTTCTAAGCTTAGCGCAGCATATAACAGTTTATAGTTTGTTTTCATATGCGACCAAAACTCCTCGGGATAACGCGAACAATGAAGCTTCTGTTTTGTGTTCAACAAACCAGAGCAAATATTTGTGGCATCAAATTGATGACCGTCAAAAGATTTTCTTTCATTTGAGTGACGTTTTGCAATGGACATAAAAAGAAAAACATTTTCTTCAGGTATGGCGTACTCTTCAACTTTTTTTTTTTACAATAAAAAAATGACTATACGTGTCACCGATAAAAGCTCTTTTTAGAATTAGTTCAAATAAAACGAGCACCGCTTTTCGTTCGTACGGTAAGTTCACCCCAAACGAAAATCGAAAACAAATTTTCAGCATTTACAAATTGAATAACGATAAAAGAGTCACTCTGATTTTGTTCTTCATTTTGCCCATGAAACGTATTCAGAATGCACCATTGTCTGCCCTCTTAGTCCATTATGATGTTGAAAGCTCTAATCACACTTCAAGAGGTCACAGATGTACCTTTTCTTAGCATTAAACCTTTGCATATTCCATGTTAAACAGGTTGTAAGTTGTTGACTACTACACGTTCCGTAAAGTCACTACACAAGCCAATAAAATCACTTAACCATAGCTGATAACGCGTAAAGAAGGTGGAAAACCAAAATAGCTTTTAATTGTTCCTGAACAATAACAATATATTACAATAAAATAAACCCTTGTTTTCGAATATCGGTCTAATTCGTGGTCAAAGTAGTTTCAAATAAATTTTCCCACACCAGAACATTCTCAAAATAGCTACATACAAAGGTCGTAGCATTTGTTCTCCTCGATGCTTGGGCAAATCTTTCCAAGAACAAGCGAACATCGCTGAGAATTCCATTCTCTCTACTAAAAAAACTACGCGGACCTTCCGCGGCTTCGTCCCAGAAATGAATTATCACAATTAACACAGAAGATATGAGAAACAGTTCGTAAAGTTGACCGCGTTCACAAAAGGCAAGACGCTTTTAAATAGCTTCTAATAAGTGGCGGAAAATAACACTAAAGAATGCCGCGGCGGCTCATTTAGAGAATGGCGAACAGATTTTAATATTAGGTACGGTGTGTAGAGCCACACGAGGGGAGCGAAACAAATTATTGAAATGAACACCTTTTAAAGTGTCCATTTCACGGCTATTTCTATGAAATAAACATTGTGTGTCCATTTCCAAAGAAATCAGTGTTAATCAGGAGCGATCAAGTAGACTAGGAGTACGAAGATCACGGATCAATCCTAGAAAAGTACGAGCTACGTTTCACCGCATTCCTTTATCACGCGTTTTCTATCTACCTCCGATCTACAAAGCTTTGCCAAACGTGTCCGGATTTGAACACAAAATCATCTGAATAAAACAGCCTAATGGGACCTACCTGGGCAAGATTTGACTTTTCCTTTAGTGAATAATACGAGATGAATGAAGGTAAAGAGTACGACCTTCCACAGCGGCATAATCGACGGCGTAAATCAATCAATGATGCTGTAACTTTGCCGTGTTCCTAGCTTTCCAATCCTAAACGGCTAGCATGCAGCTCCAAGTTCCGACGTACCATTAAATCCAAGCGATCCACAAAGGTTTTCAATCTGTAGTTATGAAAATCCACAGTTAAAAGAAGAAATTGTTGTTTGCCGCTCTCTGTAATTAATTAAATCAGCAAGTTACTTAGCGCGGAGTATTTAGCGAACATGACTCACAACTTGTGTATGGACAATCGCATGAATTATGAATGCATCGGTATCTTCAAAATGTCACGTTTCTAACTGTTTACTTTTTGTGGTATTGAGCATTATTCACGAAGCGACTTTGTGGTGGCCGACGGCTATGCTACAACCGAAATCGCATCGTTACGATCACACTATGAAGTTCTGACAACAGACAACAACAAAACCGCACCAAGCTCTAGCACAAGGGGAAATGAAATATCTCTACTTCCTGTGAAAACTTTAAGTCACCGGACAAACAACGACTACGGATTAGCATACCTTGGGATTTCTGCTTCAAAACATCAATTTCATAAAAATGTATCTCTTCTTCTTCAAGCGCAGTTGAATTCCAGGAAAAACTTAGAACAGCTTTCCCGTTTTGGAGATTGTTGTTCGAGATGATTTAGTTAGAACAATATGGTCACGACGTGCCCTCGCATTGACAGCGATTACTATTGTTATTCGATACGCTCGTGCAGAGATCACATACAGAGCTACTTCCGGTGACAGAAAACCTCTCTATTCCTCCCCTGCGGAGTTTAGTTCTAAGTGAGGTGCGACTCCCACTAACTGCAGCGCAACTAAATACCAGAACAATGCCAGCATCCAGCAACGTTGTACAAAAAAAAATGGGGACTACACAGCAAGAGGAGGTCCAAAAAAGGAATGGCTCATTTTGCGATTGGAAGTTTGAGCTTTTCCAAACGTGGGCAACTAGGGGTGGTAAAGGAAAATTCACGGATCTTCTAGAATAATACAAAATGTAGTGAAGTCATGATTCTTAATCGAGAAGCTATTGTTTGCAGCTAGTGATGCGCTTAACAACTGCTAACCACTATGGCAACCTTAAGACAAAGGATCTTACGGACCTGAATACAAAAAGCGTTTTGAAGAGATCAATTAACTTGAACTCTATTGTGTTGTAAAAATCTAAACCACATAAATATAATGCCATGGACTCTACGATAACCAATGGGGTGCGAGGGATTTAGACCCCTGCAAATCAGGCAGCTGTTTTCGTTAGAAAGAAACAACTCTTTGCTGTAACTTTATCTCAGATGTTTTGAAGTCCCTGTGAGACAGCTCAAGAAACATTTAAAAGTATTGGAATAAGTTTAGCTAAGCTTTCTTGAGTTGCTCACGAATTTTCAAAGTAAGTGATCTAATTTTAGACAGAGATGGCTCAAAAGATCAGCGCCTTAAATCTCTGAACAAAGTTTGTAAAATGAAATGTCATAAGTAAATGCCATTTTTAGTTGATATGATATCATTCAGCTAGCACAAGATCTCATTTAAGTCCACCTTTAAACCCTCAGCGGGACAACAAAAATCCTGTGCATTCATGCTCTCTCAAAGAACTTTTGAAACTTCTAAATAAGTTATTTGCTTTTTTTTCTCACTGAACAGGGCCTTAACACCTGCCATACTAAGTCAGAAAATCACAGCACCCTAAACAACAATGAATTCGAGCTATCAGAAATTGGAAGTTCAAAAAAGCAAAGTTTCTTTTTCAATGATATTTAGTTTGAAATTTCGAGGTACTGTTAATGTTGTATCGGGATGTTGTATGTATGACGTTTGCGAATCCAGTCGGGCTAACTTTAAAAATGAGCATGTAAACTGAAATGTAAAATGTCTAAGCCATGATTTGCTCGCAGCACTTGTAAAATATTGCCGTTCAGATTTCTATTTCCAGTTTGAGGTGTTTTTTTACCCTAAGTTGGAGCTCTTACAAAAGGTCTATCTTTTTTCAGCCACTTGGTCTTTGTTATAACTCAAAGAATTATCTATAAACAAAAAAGAAATTTCGATCGTTTTCCATGCCCTCCTCCAGTTATGATTAAGAGAATCCTGGAGAATCAAATACTGCAAATAATCCTACCTGATGAAATAATCGACTGATCTCAGTGTTGCGTCTTAATATAATCTGGTGTTACCACATAAACTGATAGTCCTCTTACACATGATCCGATCATGCAAGCATTAAAAAAAAAAAGACAGCGCAAAAAATAAGCTTCTGAATTGATCTTACGATTTAAGTTGCTGAACCAGCGCAGACTGGATGGAAAACTGTCCTGGACGTGTCAAGCACCCGACTGCTAAGGAGTTGGGGCGCGAAGCGGACCCAGCCGCATCAGTATAGGGAGGGGGGGGGACAGTCCCAACGAGTCTGTGTATCGCCCACGGGGCTTTGATATTACACTACTCTACGTACATCTTCCCCACCTACATACCCCAGAAATAACTTTTCCTTCTGGGGCCCCCTAATCAATAGTGCCTGCAGTGCTCGCGTGCAATGCTGCATGCCGAACTTTCGACTTGTTTGTAACTTGAAAGTACGTGATCTATCCGTGCTGAGGATTGTTATTGTAGTTGCTGACTTTCAAATTCCGCATTCTGATTGGATCTTTCAGCTCATAGATAAGAGTACACAGAGTAAGAGAGACTTGTTTTTATGCCAATAATACTTGACACAAAACAAGAGATATTCTACGGAATTCTTGTTGAGAGTTTTCCAACTGGTTCTCTGTAAAAGCCTGACCCTTTTTCAGACCAATACATGCCATTTTCCAAACTCGTTTTTAGACCTGGTCTCTAAAATTCACACCCGCTTTCAGGCTTTGCAAGTGAATCGGTTTGGAAACCCATTACCTTGCCCAAGAGCAGTCAATGTATTGTTTCACTATTTTGCATTATCATATTATAGTATTTGACACTGAACATGTTGCAGGCAAAAATACCTGGTTCATACACCCTTGTGGTTCCTTTGAAAACGATGCCGGATTTCAGACCATAATCAGGGGGGCAAAATCTATACCCGTCTTCAGGCGAAAAGGGCACAAATGCCATGCCTTTGGAGCCAATTATATCAGGAGGGGGTTTCCTCTCCCACCCTCCAGCCGCCGGACAAAACTTGCCAGAGACAATTCTTATATTTTCCGATGAATACAAGCAGATTTTTGCCGCAAGAATTAAAAAGCTCATTTTAATTCCTATCCGATATAGCTGCATTTCGTGGTTGTCTCCCTCGCCACTGTAATTCAGCTAGTACTCCAGGGGGGGGGGGGGCACTTTAGGGAATTTCTGGGTGGGGATGTGCCGCTGGGACCCTGGAACCCTTGACCTATACCAGAGTTAGTTCAGCTGAACTTTGCTACCCTATACTAGAGTAAACTCCCAAAATCCCCCTATCCTAGAGTAGCTGTTTCCCCAGTCTAGATAAAATCTTCAACCAACTGATCAGTTTCCTGAAAAATGATACCCTATTCTAGACCCAAACGCTCTGATTTATATATCCTGTCCTAGAGTAAACTGCTTGAAAACCATACCCTTCACAGCGGCACATACCCATATAGCCCATATATGGCAGTACCCCCCCCCCCCCCGGGTTAGTACTACAAATGTATCTGCCACCGACAGAACACTTTCTCGTGACGCCTACTTTCAAACGGGGGAAGAAGATAACTATTGATAAATCCGCGAAAGCCAACACGGAAATTGTTGTAACAGACAGGTCACGTATGTGTCTTTGAAAAACGGTTGACATAAATTTTATCTTAGTTCTGGCGAAACGGGATTAGCAAAAGTATATACTAGTCGTGGTTCGCGAAGAGAAACGCCGGCAAGCGTTAACTATGCTTTGTGACTAAACGTACGAGAGTCGTGTCTGATATTTGTTACCGGTTAGATCTTAGTGGCTCGATTTCCTAGCGTTTAAGTTCCTAGTGCATTTTTCGAGTCGACTGAAATTATAACTTTCCTAACTACTTCAGTTCATTTTGTTATTGAACTAAGTAAAGACTACTCTACGAGGCAGAGTATAGGAACCCGACCAGATAAAATTCAGCTTAATTTCATTAATTTCATTTGTAGCTTAATATGGTTATACCTACCCAGACATAGTATGTCGGAATGCCAGCTGACCTAGTTCAAATAATATTAAAAAAACACCAACAACTTACCTTACTTTTGACTAATGACCGTTCGTTTGGAATTGTTTGCGAAAATAGAGTTCAGTTGTTTTCATTCTCCTGACGTCTTGATCAACAACACTAGAATATTGGTCTGACCTTGGTCTACCAGCCTTGAAGATCCTTATGATCGGCGTCGATTGAAGTATATCTATTTGTGGGTAAGATTTCCCAGCTTCCAGAGTTTCCGCAAGACGAAAATTAAGTGTAGCAAATCAGTATTGTCGAAACAGGCGAAAATGAACGTTAAAAAAATAGCAGCTTGTTGAGAGACAATGGCCGCAAAAAAACAATATCAGTACAACATAGAACGACAATACAAAGCACCATATACTGAGAAGGCTACAAAAGAAGAAGAAGACCGCAATGATCAGCTAATGATCAGACAACTAGATGAATGTCAAACTAACGTTAAGGGAGTTGTTAGACTGTTCGGACAGCTAGGAACGGATTTTTTATTAAAGGATAATAAAATATCCCTTCATAGCTTAGCTATCCGATCAGAGTTTTTACTAACACTGCTGATTTAGATCTACACCAAGATCCGTCTATTTTTAATCATCATCGTCATCATCATCATCATCGTACCAGCACACCCATTAGGACAAAACATTTTCTCCGGGGAGGGTATCTGGAACAGGATATGGTTTTGAGGATCTTGAGGCTTCAACAGGGTATACAATTTCACTGTTCCCGGACTATTAAGCATCTTGAACACCGAAACCAACCCACCTCCTTAAATCAAGAGCATTTTTCCACGCCTGTCTTTTCAGGTATTACTTTTTGAGGGAAAAGTCCTGGGAACCAGATTGGCTTTTGCCCTGTCCTAATCTCCTTGGAATAGGTATATTACATCATTACAAGATTATAACATAGTTACATGCAGACAAATTCTTGAATTAGCTTGAATTTCATTGATCTTGATGATGATTAGTTAAAAGACTCGTGATTTCTTTCCGGCTTCCTCTCCAATATTTATTTCATTATCTTATTATGTGTCATTTTGTTGCAAATCAATAAACTACGACTTGAAATAGAGCCTCGTGAGCTTTGAATCAGCTAGGAGCCTGAAAAAACAACTCCCAATGATATGCAACCTGTATTTGGATGTAATACTCAGAACTAAAGTACCAATGCAAATTAATCTCTCCGTACTCTTTTAATTCGGTTATGCGAACAGTCCTACAAGTTTAAGTGTTTTGGGGACCACTTGACTTCACAACCTCGAACAACCAATTGAGTGAAAACCTTCGTCAGTAAGAGGAAAAAGATGATGACATATTCGTGGTCTTACTAAAGCGCATGAAGAGCTCCTATGAACACCTTTTCCGGTTCTTGTTTCACCAGACCAGTATACTGAAGTACGAAAAAAGGTGCCTATATTTGCATTTTACTGCAAAAAGGAAATATTGTTTTTTTAGTCTTGTTAGTCACGTATGCAGAGTAGGCAGGCAGGTGGATACATGATTGCTCGTGCACGACATCATCAGTAAAATCTGGGAGATCCAACACTCTTATTCTTCGGCCATTTCAACTTCAGTAAAAATAAAACACAAACTCGGCTGCGGTAACAAACAGGATTACACAACGCATGTTGCAAAAAACTAAGATTTTAAAGTCTTGACGTTTCGTATGTAACAACATGCATATTGAGAAGTGACGGATAAAAAGATTACAGTAAAATTTAAACATCTAGAAAAGGACTGAAACATATTGTCGTTGAAAGTGGTATTTATCCCCATCTCGAATGTAATCGACATTTTCTCAGTAAAAACTAGGACAATTCAGGATTACAAAAGATCTGAGTAATATTTTCAGTGAGAACAGTAATTCTGTGTCATCATATATATGTCAAATGACAAACGCCCATATTCAACAACCGAAACACTTCCACCAAAGCAATATATAAAATATGATCTGTAGCGTAGCCTGCGGACAGGAAAGCTCTCTGGAGTCCCGAGAGGGGCGAGTCAGCGAAAGCCACAGTCACAATCTCTCTTTAAAATATTAATCTTAAAATCAATTTGATCAGTGTGTCGCATGTAATTTTGTCGCCGTCCATGTTCTGATCGTGTTTCACATAGTCAAGAAAACCAACATCGTTATTCCATTATGTAATGAGTACTTAATGACCTTCAACTTCAAGTCCCCAGAGAGTGACGAGGATAAGTTTTCTCTCAGCAATATCAATAGATAATCAAGAGAAAAAGTTATAAGAATCAATAGAACGATCACCTAAAGAAAAATTCTTTGATCTTTAATAAAATTCTCTCGACTACTTCTTTAAGGAAATGTATGGGGATCAGTCTGGAGAATTTGTAGGTGGATATTGGGCCTTTAGAGGGTTAAAACTGATCATAACATAGACAAATATTGCACCCGTTTATTTCTTTCCTCTGCGAGAGGAACACTTAACTGAGTCACACCACCACTTGTTATTTCTATTTTTGTTATTTAAAAGCCCTGTTTTTAAAAGCTACAAACAGCTGGTCAGTGCCAACAAAGATTAACTTTTTCATATTTTCCACTTCAAAAAATTATATCGGAAATGTATTTTTTCGCCAGTCTTCCATTCTGGAGAGTTTAACGAGATTCTCTGTTTAAAGACGATTTATCTTTCTCTGGACGGTATAAACTGTATAATTCCTTTTTGCATGATCAACTGAAAAACCAGATCGAAGTCACGTACTATACATCAAAAAAAAATTCAAAGTTTGGCGACGAGATGGGGTGCTCTGAAACGTAAGTGAAGTAAAGGTGAAGGTTTAAAATACACTGCGAACAAATTATGCAATACAACCTCACCTTTCACGCTTTCGGTTTACACGGAAACTGTGAAAGCGAACTGCGAACAGGTTCCACAGTATCTTATGCCTCGTCAGTTGATTGGGAACTTGTAACAGAGCTTGATTGTTTGGGGTTTATAAGCTTCAGTAACTAACTTCCGCGAAAACATGAGAGTACTTGATTATTTTAAAAACAGGAAAATTTAAACAGAAGAATTTCCCGAGTCACATAAACTTAGCACTGTTTATGCAAAACTGATACGTTCCTAAATAGTAAAATACTTCTTAAGTATGACGGAATTAAGAGCTAATGCTACTAGCCATCACAGCGACTTATCCCTGGCTCTAGATGGAGAGGTCATGTACTCTATATCGAATGAACAAAAAAATACAGCTAAATAAATATCTCGCCACCATGAACTGACTGAAAAAATTCGTCTCCTGCCGGTCATCAAGCTAGTGCTTGTCGAATCTTAGTAACTATATAAATGTATGATTGGACACCAAGCGCAAATATATTTACCTTTGAAAATCACTCAAGGTCTAGGCAAGGCCCTCGCGCGCTAGAAGATTCCATTATGAAATATTGCCAGATTTCGACAAATTTATCTACGACGTATTCGCCCGCTGGGTGCGTACATCTAATGGACTGCTTGTGTGCCTCCAGCCCTCGCTATTCCCTTGAAAAAACATATTTGTAGGTATAATCAAAACACTGCATAAACATCTGAAATATAAAACTTTCTATTTTCCCCTTTCGGTTTGTAGTTCATAGGCATTTTTGGTTATCTCACCACACTAAAAAAATAAATTTAAAGTTGTTAGACGCTTTCGTTAATCCTCCTTTTAATTGAAAACGTCATTGCATCGGATATTCTTTAAGTTGTGTTTATTATTATAGTGCATTTTTTTCTTTTAACCTTCCTAAATATGATAAGCAAACCCTTGAAGACTTTGTTCACTTTCTAAAAGTAGCACGGTTGTATTCAATGCGACACTATCTAACACAACGATGTTTTCAAAGGCCCGAAAAGGATTTTCTTTCAGTGGTATCTCTTCCCGTGAATATGCTAAATTATTCTCATTCATTTTCCAGAAATTCGGGGAACTAATGATTAGTGATGCACTCAGTACTGATGCATCATAATGCATCATACATCAGGCCCCGAGGGGCACTCCTTATAATGGCCTTTGCGGGGAGGTTTCGCCTGAAAGGGGTACCTTTTTCAGGCTTCAGGTATGTGAACATGGTGAAAGGGTAGGGATTTCACTAGTTGAAGTGAAAGGGAAGGGAAATCTGACATTTGGGTCTGCAAAAGAGCCCAAAAGGGCTAACAGATGACAAAACGTTCTGGTTTTAGTGCATATATAAAGACGGAGGGTGACAACTCTAACAAAGGCGGCTTGGGCAGTCCTATGAATAACTTAAGTCCTCCCGGAAATTTGGAAGACCCCCCCGAATTTTTCGAAATGTTTAACTTCAGTAAAATGTTAATTTCGAGATTTGTTGCTTCTTGTTTATTATCTAACTTATTTTTTCCTTTAGAGGAGTCGAACGCTGAGTATAATATGTAATCAAGGTTTCCTGACGATACCATGTTAACACAGAAAGAGTGTCAGACTTTTTAAGTATATAAAAGAGTATTATAATCACCAATCAGGCGAACCCTGAAAGGGCAAGCCTCTAGTGGTCTTGGGACATGCTCCCCCGAAACACTTTGAAAGCTTGATGCTCTGAAACGCCATTTCTAGTGTTTTGAGAGGCAAAAATCTGTCTAAAATGTTCGCTAAGTCGATTGTCATTTTTATGCTTAATTTTTTTGTTGCGTGACTTCGCGTAGAAGTACTCGATTTTTGTTTTATATTTCGTGTGGCTTTTGAAAGTTTTCTAGAAATCACTTTCAGTTAAGTATTCTCTGTTTGGTGTCATTTTATGAGTATCATAAGAATTCAAGAAAAAACCGAAGACTCGTGACGAGATCAGGATGTTTAGAAGTCTTCACCGACATACTACTTTTTTTGCTTCATTTACCTGTTTACGCTTAACAAGGTTAAATGAGTTTCGTTGTTGTTTCTTACTTACTTCTTTTAAGTTTTCAGCTGTTTTTTTTTAATTACTGTTTGTCATGCTTCAAGAGGTCGAAATAAAAACAAACAAAGTTGTACTCTTCGTATTGTAAACTTGATCTAAACTTGGTTGTGATAATTCATGATGTGCTTTTCTCTGCCTCACCATACGCTTTATGTAAATTTCTAAGGACCATGATCTAGTGTTCTAGCTCTGTAGATGCCAAAAATTGCTTAGCATCAACGATGATGCATGGTCTCCTTTAACGGTACTGCAAGGGCGCTACTGACACGGGCAAGGCTGTTCCGTCCCGGGGGGGGG
>NC_133204.1:15210780-15220780 GCF_958299795.1 Porites lutea
TTAGAAACGATCACTAAATCGGTCGATCCAACGGTGAAATTGTAAAACATGATGAGTGACTACAAGAGATCAGAAAGTTTGTCAGCTGAATTATTTCGCTTACCTCAAAACTCTGTTCTTGACACACTGAAAGTGTTGCTTTCTGCGACCATACATCCCAAGTAAAACGGCGCCAATAACAGGAGTCGTAGGCATTATGATACTGTTTTGAATCATTGGACTGAGCCAAGCAAGCTGTAGTATCACGTGACCACCTTTCCATTACCGTTGTTTCCAAGAAATTCTACTCTAGATTCTAGTCTGGGGATTCCAGGTAGCTGGACTTTATTGGATTCCAGTGTTTGCTGTATTCCGGATTCCATAGGCAAAAATTACCCGGAATCCGGACTCGTTTACATGGGGCGCATCATTTGCGAAATCAGAGAAATTTACGTTCAGAAATTTTTCCTACTTTCAGCTGTCATAGAGCTCTACGTTTCCTAGCTGTGTAAACGACTCATCAGACTCATGACCACCCATAAATGGAAAATTCCACTCTTAGCTAAATGACGATAACGTCATTGCAAAAAATAACAGACTCGATTAACAAGTGAGGATGATTTCTGATCCGGATTGTTGTGATTTGGGGCTGTATTTTGATTGGCTACTCGAGGTTAGGTTACTCGCGTGGTATAGGTCTGATAGGTCACTGATAGGTGGGGAGGGTAACTGCCGCTAAACTGCCAGCTGCTGTTAACAAGCTGATTACTCCGGTGAGCTGGATTTTGACACCCGAGTGATTTTTTTGTTGTCGACAATCAGATCAGGGAATCAGCAGGACCGTGAACCGACCCGTGACTTCGTCTCGGTCAATATACAGAATATACAGCACAGCTGCCAGTTGAATACATTACCCCCAATCCAGCCCCAGAAAGCCTGTATGCAACGCAGATAACGGGTCTGTATCACCCACTCATCACCCTGCACATTACGGTCACCGAACAACCAAAAATAAAAGTTGCCAGCAGAGCAGTAGTTTGTCCTCGCTCCTCGCCCCCATCCCCCTCCCCACACACCCCCCAGGTGGCGATGAGCGAGCAAAGAAAAAAAAACAGTGAAAAAGCGTCTGTTTTCGCGCGCTAAAGTTCACCGAAACGCTGAAAGTTGCCTATTTTCTACACAGTTAACTGTAACTGCAAATGTCAGAAATGTGACTTTATTAAAATTTGGTAGATCAGATACATGCGATGCCGAGAACAGTGCTACAATAGCGTTGCCTGGGTTATCCCACCGATCCCTCCATCCGTAGTCCTGCTGCGATACTGTCCTGAGTGTCCATCGACCGATACACAGGACTGACAGGCGCTATTCACGCGATGCGCGCTGATATAGCGTACGCGTAACCGGTAAGCCTGGTACCCTCAGAAAAGGCAGGGTCGTTGGGTTAAATCAGTTGTGTGAAATTTTCGCTAATGAGACTGCCGGGTTTAAAAATTTTGATCTATTCTTAGTTTACGAAAGCTACGAAATTTCTAGGTGCCGAAATCAGAATCTAGCGATTACTACGAAAGCTACGAAATTTTTAGGTGATCTAGAGATTACTACAAAATCCGAAAATCTTAGCTGAACAAACCACACAAATCCCGAAACTCTGAGCCCAACGAACAGTCAATGAACAAAAAAGTGTGTTGCACGTGCGAAGTTGTTGTTTTGCTGATTAAACCTATTGTTTTTTTGACGTTCTAGTTGTCGTCCGCGTCGTTGGATCTTAAACCCTAAATTGTACAAACGACCGGTTTCAATAGACCGGCGAAATTTCTCATTTTATTAAAGCACTGAGGTTACGACAACTTCGAGTTAAACTGATTTCACGGGTTGTCAAAGAGTCCAGTGATTCCTTTTTCCCAGGTGAGCGCCGACTCATTTCGTTTCAATATTCAGGAATGCTCTCGATCTTTTTACGCTTTCATTGCCTCTCGCCCGACATGTTTTGCACGGCGTTTGGTCATGCGAAACCTCCACGAAACATCCACGCCTCGCGCGAGGTAACTTTATCCCGATTCTAAAAATAACTCGAGACGAATTACCTATGGAATAGGGTGTATATGGGGGATGTCCTCTCTGTTCCCTTTATAGTCTCTTGGTTAATCGTAATACCCAGAGCCCGCAGGCTGGGTCTGGCAATGCGTTACCTCACACGAATCCCTACTTACTGGTCTACTGGGCCTGGGGCTAGACATTCATATGACAACTTACACAAAGCGGTAATCTGTTTTTCAAACATGGCGTCCAAGATGGATGAAGATTCCGAAGAAAAACTCAAATCTGTTGCAACACATTTACCGAGCGACGAAGGAAAAAATGATGGCCTTGACGTAAAGCAAGTAAAAGAGGACAGAGATAGGATAGAAGCTTCTAGAGCATCGAAAAACTCTGAAATAGTTAACGAAGTAGTGGACAATTTTTCACGCGACGAATCTGAAAGTGAAACTTTTCAAGATGCCGTTCAGGATTTACACTTAAATGAGAAAATGGACTCTTTAGGAACAACAGAAGAAGAAGCTGAAAACAACGATAAGTTAAAGGACGGTGAAGGTGTTGCTGAGGAGGAAGAAATACTTACTCCTGAGGAGAAAGAGGTTTGCACAAACATATTTTCCTAATTTAAGAGGATTTTCTTCAGTCGTCGATCAGGGCCATTCCATTTAAGCTCATTTAATGTACGCACCTCCCGCTGACGAAATTTTCTGAAGAGGTTTACCAAAAAATGGAATTTCTGAAGGTTGTAAGATTAAAGAACAGATTTTCTGGGAGGATTAAAAAATAGCAGAAATGAGAAAAGCAAAAATTTCTTATACATGTAGCTATTAGACGCGGGCCAAGTCGCCTTAACTACAGAATATAGGGCAAATTTTCTAGGTATATTCGTTGGGGCAGCTTGGCAGCTTGGTAGTCCCGACTGAAGAACCACTGATCTATTTAGTCAGTAAACTGTATAACCTTGACTGATGAGCCATCAAGCCACCAAGCCATCTCTTTGAATTTTATATTTTCTTTTTTTATGTCTGTCTTAAATTTATATGTCTCATATCCTTCTCATTCTCTTGTCATGACTAGCAAGCCTCCGAGCCACTTCTGTTTAAGACCTTAAAATAATTTTGGCCCAGTCTTGAAATCTCAGAAACGTTTTTGATGGGTCTCGAAGTCTCGTTTTCAGGTGATTTTTGCATCTCGGAGTCTGAAACTTTTTTTACCAACGGATCTCGGAGTCTCAGATTTGCCGTCCCTTTCTGTTTGGTCTACCCTCAGAAGTCGAAATTTTTCAGAGTTCATGGGTACAGCTTATCAAACTCAGCTAGTAGATTAAGACAGTAAAACTTAACAAGTCAAAGCAGTATTTTGATGGGCATCCGCTAGCTTCCATTGGCATTTTCAGTCATAGTTATTTAGCTTTACTGGTGCCGTTATCTCAGCAAAGATTTTTGGCAGTTAGAGTCTCTGGCTTGGAATTAATAAAGACACTGAAGTCTTGGTCTCAAATTTTGAAAGCGCAGTCTCGAAAAGGCTAAAATTTACCATTCTATACCCCTAAAAACAGCATCCTCTTTTTCTTCATCAGTGGGTGGGTGCATATTGAATGGAAATGTGGCCCTCAGACTAACATGATTTCGACCTACCTGTAGCTGAACCCTCCCCAAAAATAAGCAAAAACAATGGGAGGGAATTTTCTTTTAGCAAGGAATTTGGTCATTTAAAGGGGTACACCTGGAAACAACCCAGTAACCCTTTAAGCCCCAATACACGTATCTACATACAAATTTTCCAGACTGAGAGAATTGACAAAAAATCAACGCTCTCTCCTTAGTGACTCTTTGGCAGGGGTATGTTGTGCAACAGAAGCAATAAATTATTATTAATATTATTTTTTATGAAATATGGATAGATTGCCTCTTCCCCTGGAGAAACGGGTAAGTTACTGGGTATCACATCTTGAAAATAATGGTCGCCTTTTAGATAACTACATGTACATGGCAAATATTTTTGCCTACCCATACCCATAGACAGAAACGGTGCATCTTAAGGTACTTGTTGTTAACATCTTTTTTTCAAATTACCTTACATGTATGTTTTCTTCTGAAACATGGGAAAATTTAACACGAGATGGAAGGTCAATGGTTTATTGGGGCAACTTCTCCCATGTACATGTACCCCTTCAATTTAAATTCATCAACTGCCTGCACTAACTACATTGTATTATTTATTAATATTTTTCTAGGAAAGAAAAACACAGGCCCAACAATTTAAAGACAGAGGCAATGATTACTTCAAAAGATCAGGTATACCTGCTTGTCTAATGAGACTTTCTTTTAAGGTAGAATTATTCATTATACATGTAAATATTATGGATGAATATGACAAATATTAAATCAAAACGTAACCATGTACAATGTACATGTAAGTATGAAGCTACCATTGAAACAGGATTTCTTTACCGTGGGTATATCATGAACACAGTTATTTGTATATTTTTTGCCTTTTTTTTCTGTAGAATACCCTGAGGCTAAAGAATTATACACAAATGCAATAAAGATTTGCCCAGATGACTTCACCAAAGAAAAGTCAGTATTTTATGCTAACAGGGCAGCCTGTCTGGTTAAGATGGTATGTTCTTTATGATAGTAATTTTGTTCGAATAATAGTAATATACTACAGCTTAATGTACACCTTAGTTTATACAAGGTTCTAGTAGCATGGGTTTGGATATCATTTATATAATGTTATTTATGAGCAAATACTGTGGGAAGTGATTTGAGAAGTCAAAAGCAGATCTGGTCATTATATGAAAATATGCTCTAGTAAGCAACACTTTGATAAACCTATTAAGTGTAGTCACCTATGAGATCAGAGCCTTTAGCTGAAAGCTCGGAATATGTTGTGAATTATCACTGGCAAAAATGGTACCAACAGTATTGAATCCTTTTTTGTTACTTATCACACATAAAGATCATGTACATACATGAAGAAGTTGTCGAACCACTTTTGTTACGTATTAACCTAACTTTGATCATAAAGTAAATGCTTTTATTCAAATGTTGACTGAGTAATGATCACTCACTGGAACTCAAAACAAAGTAAAAGACCAGCTGGTACTCCAAAAATTATTGTAAATTATTTATGACCTTGAGAAACATTATACATGTATTTTTATGTGCCGTTTCTGTACGTCCTTGGTACAGACACCTTTATTATGGACAACTCTCCTGGTTGCAAAGACGTCAAACTTTACAATTACAATTCCTACCTCTATAATATGGACAACACTGTAATGCAGACATTTGGCTCTGTCCCTTTGCTGTCTGTGTTATTATTAGAGGCCTACATGTATCTTAATTCAAAGGTTGAATACTATGCTTTAATTCTTTGCAGGATCAACACAAGGAGGCAATAGAGGACTGCACAAAAGGTATAGTGTAGTAGCACTTGAGTCGTCGTCGTTGTTGTCATCATGATAATAGGGAGCCTAATGACAGCAACGGCTACAAAAATGTCACTTTAAAGGGCAGTCACTCTGTTTCAAACTTAATCGTGCTTATTCCATCTTGTTCAATTTGTCAAATGTTGGCAATTTTTTCAGGAGTTGAATTCTAATAGGTTGTATCAAAATTCAGGAAAAGAAAAAGAAAGTCTTTGTCTTGTGTTCACATCCTTGGCCACAAACCTGAAATTAGACATTTTCACGTTGTAGTAGTGCAGTGACGATAAAGAAATGTACAAAAAAGCGTAATTCTGTACAGAGTTTTTGTTTTGCCAATTTAAACCTTTTTTTGCTGTTCTTGTTAACGTCACTGTCGTCATTGCTTATTGAAGTTCCCTATTCATAATCATAATACATACAGTCGAACCTCTCTGTAATGGCCACCCTGGGGACAGAAGAAAGTGACCGTTGTGGAGAGGTGGCTGTTATGGATAGGTAGGAGCGTAATAAGTTTTTTGGGGAGTATCACATGTTTATTGTGCTAAGTTCATGCTTACTTTATCCCATGATGGTAATCCAATCATAATAATGTAGAGATAAAATACACAAGAAGCTTGAATTATGTTTTGAATCAAAATATTGAAGTGATAAAATGAGCGAGGTTTTACAACATTGGCTATAAGTATCATAGATGACAATTATTTATGCTTACAGCTGTACTGCAGCAGGAAAAATGAAACCAAATCAAAATGTACGATTGGTGCGATTAATCATCAATGTGCCAGAAGGATCAAATTTCATGACCATTCTTAACATTTTCATCAGTGGCTGAAAAAACTGGCCGCTGTTAAGAGGTTATTTTGACAGTTGGGGACATTATTTAGTGGCCGTTGCCATTGTAGAGAGGTGGCTGTTGTAGAGAGGTGGTCATTGTAGAGAGGTGGCTGTTGTGGAGAGGTGGCCATTGTAGAGAGGTGGCTGTTGTGGAGAGGTGGCCATTGTAGAGAGGTGGCTGTTGTAGAGAGGTGGCCATTGTAGAGAGGTGGCTGTTGTGGAGAGGTGGCCATTGTAGAGAGGTGGCTGTTGTGGAGAGGTGGCCATTGTAGAGAGGTGGCTGTTGTGGAGAGGTGGCCATTGTAGAGAGGTGGCTGTTGTAGAGAGGTGGCCATTGTAGAGAGGTGGCTGTTGTGGAGAGGTGGCCATTGTAGAGAGGTGGCTGTTGTAGAGAGGTGGCCATTGTAGAGAGGTGGCTGTTGTGGAGAGGTGGCCATTGTAGAGAGGTGGCTGTTGTGGAGAGGTGGCCATTGTAGAGAGGTGGCTGTTGTGGAGAGGTGGCCATTGTAGAGAGGTGGCTGTTGTGGAGAGGTGGCCATTGTAGAGAGGTGGCTGTTGTAGAGAGGTGGCCATTAGTGGAAGTTTGACTGTAATTTTTATAGTTAGTGTTCAGTGTCAGTTAGGGAAAGTGTTTAGTGTCTTCCTTTTATTCAATGACTGGCAAGATTTCCAGCCCAATAAGTCTTGTTTTTTTTCAATGACTGATTTCATGAACATGGACATGAACATGAAAGCGATTTCTTGCTTTCTTATTGGTTTAAAGTTTTTGTCTATGAGAGAATGATGATGGAAATTACTTAACCATGGCCGGATTTCATTTGACCTTTCAATGCCTAAGACTGACCAGCACTTAGTTTTTCCCTACATATTTGAGACAAATAGTTAGATCATGAGAAAAAAGGAAATGATCAACTGAAGAACTGAAAAGATCTTTATTGTTAAACAAATTCTCTCCATCAGTACGATAGGAAAGTGTGGAAAACAGTGAACAGCATATACTTGTTTATGTTAGGGTTTAAAGAGTTAATTAAGGACTCATCAATTTTTACAGCTTTAGACCTGAACCCAGATTACATGAAGGTGAGGCTTAGGAGAGCCCAATGTTATGAGCATGAGGATCGACTAGAAGAGGCATTAGAAGGTAAAAAGAAGACACGAAGGTTCATTTCCTTTTTTACATTTTTGCTGAAAGAATTCACAAATAACCTTCTTTATATAAATACCTAAGACATAAATACATTTAGAACAATGTACACTGTATTAATGTCCTGTCAAAGAGACGTTATTTTATTGAATGGTAGCACCGTTAATAGGATTTCCCAAGCCGATCCAAAAGTTAGAAGAGGAAAATCCTGCCATAGTTACTCAGTGTAAGAGTGAAAGGAGATGTATCGCAGCTGTAACAAGTCCTCGCAGGACTGGTTGGGAAAATAATGAAAGAATAAAGTCAACCAGAATGGAAACTAGTTGTAAAACAAAAGAACTGTGGCATAAAAAAAGTTATTAATAGGTGTGAATGGACAGATCAGGACCTCACTTGCCATGTTTTGTGTTTGTGGGAGGATTCATGCTTTTCTGCAATTTCTTAACAACTCTTCTCAGGAAAAATCCGGTTACAGAAGAAAATTAATAGGAAGAGAAGGAAAAAAAAACTACTTTGATATTGAAATTTTGCTTTCTTTGCATTTCCAAGCTGAAAGCATGGATATTTGTCCTGTTGCTGGCTAAAGTACTATGATTTCAAATTACACATTAATCATTTAATGATTTCAACTCTGCAAGGTGTTTAATATTTTTAATTATTGCTATTTTTGTTTCTCTTTTAGAGTATCAAAAGGTGTTTGATGCTGATCGTTCTTCTCATGTTGCTAGAGAAGCTTTGATGGTAAGCTAATAAAAATTTCAAAAAAATAAGGTTGTATTTTGAAACCTTACTAACCTTGTACATTTGCCTTTTGTTGGCTGGCTATGAAAATCGGGATTGGAACACGGAAGAAAATACCATTTGTGCTGAGAAAACGAGGTTGTGGAGAGAAATAAACTGGTTAATGGAGCCCTGTAAGAATCTGGTAGGGTCGGTGTCCTTTTGAGGGGCACTAGACAGGCTTTGACCTGGTATGGAGGACACCATTTCACCCCAGTTGTTAAGATAATTATCTGCAAAACATTACTTGGATTAACATACATTTCTGCTACTTGAAATGGAATTAAAAACAAAATTTGGACTACATGTAGGAACGAAACATTTGGATTGGGATTTGAGCTCTTCCCTCCACCCTTCACATCTCTCATAAGAGGAACCTTTTTTATTGCATATATATAAGTTTCTGTCATAATTTATTGCTAAGCATTAAAACAAATTGCACAGCAGACAGGAAACTTTTCACAGATCTATCCCGTATTCCAGGCATCCTTATAGGGAACTTAATTTCCTTGATCTGGGAGGTGTAGCTTAACAGGTCATAACAGCACTATCTGTTTCCTTGGGTTTTCAGAGACTCCCAGAACAGATCAAAGTGAAACATGAGAAGATGAAAGAAGAAATGATAGGTACACATTGGTTGTTGTTTCTGTAGTTTAATGCAACTTAATATATAAACCTGTTATATATTGGACTGTCTGGAGAGCAATAATCTGAATAACCAGAGCATCAGTCGTTTTATTAATGAAGGCTGTCGTTAGGTCAGGTTATAACTAAACCACAAATGGTCATCCCTGGTTTTTTCCCTCAGAACCATCCACAACAATTATGCTACGCCTTAATTCCTCACAGCTTCACTGTTTGCCCCATGCACCCATGTGATCTACCATGCCTCAAAAGAAGATTGAGAGACTGCTAGCAGACAACTTATAAACTGAACATTCTTTTTTTTTTCTCATGACAATAAGTAAGATGTAGGATAGATTTTTGAAAAATTCTTGCAGAAAATAATTTGGTCTCTACTTAAACACCTTTCTTTTTTACTACAGTGAGAGTCATTTTAAGAATTGTTGTGCTCAAACTGCCTGCAGTTGCCCAATATTTTGTTTTTATTTTTGTAGGAAAACTTAAAGAACTGGGGAATGTCTTTTTACGACCGTTTGGCTTATCCACCAACAATTTCAAGCTCACACAAGACCCAAATTCTGGAGGCTACTCAGTCAATTTCCAAAAGTAACCCACAATGGAATCAAGTGAGACATTGTCCTGGAAAATATTGTACATGCACCAAATTTAATTAAGGATCAGGGCCACAGGATGAATAATTTTACTTCAGTTATTCAAACACAGGACCTAGACAACACACTGTAGTCCTTTTCATGAGAGGATGCATCCATGTACATCAGTGCTACTTTATGAATAGTTATATTGGACAATATTGACATAATGTTGACAAATCATTTTTAAAAAAAGTAGAACAAGGCTGAATAGACACTACATTTTGCCAATCTTTGATGTCTGATAGATAGCAATTATTAATAAATATAATGAAATTCAGAACTGTTATAACTTTGTTAGTTATCTGTATGAAATATTGGTACAAGACCTTAAAAAGATGGCAAAGTGGAGTCTAATAAAAAATCAGCCTCTGCTGAAAACAATTTTTAAAAGACCTTTGATAATATCCTACAAGAGAGGTAAATCTCTGAAAGACATGCTCGTAAGCGCAAAAATGTAACTTGATTAGGCATTTGATAATGCTACGCAACCACAAAAAACACGTTCGGAGT
>NC_133204.1:15225780-15255780 GCF_958299795.1 Porites lutea
GTTTCTGTTGTTCTTTAGATTTTTAACTTATGCTTTATGCATCAAGCTAATTAAGTAATGGTCCAGATAAGAAGGAAAGGACCAAAACGCAGTGAATACGTCGGAATGCAGAAAGGCGCTAACTTTACTATTGTCTCTACTAAGGTTCCGATTGGTTTAAACATCAACTTTTACGAAATCTTTGCAAAGCAGCATGTATACTAATCCCTTTTTTTCTATCCAACTTCCTTATAACAAAATCTCGTCTGAGTCTAAGTAACACAGAAATCGTATGTGCGGATCATGTAAAATTGTGAACATTTCTTGGCCATTGTTTGCAACTCTTGTGATTGGTCGAAATGTTTTAACACAAAAATACACCCTTTAAAAGTGGAGTTTAAATACATTTTCTTTCGTAAACAGCCTTTTTGTAGATTTATGCATTCTCTGCGTAAAAATGAAAACATTTCTATGTGAGGAAAGCGTATTGCGCCACAACAAAAGAATTAATTGCTTCCCTTCTTACCTAGACCATTACTTAAACTGGCAATGCTTTAGCAATTTATAATTACTAACTTAATGCTTAAAGGTTTTCATTTGTGCAAATTTTGATGATATTATAATTAGCTGCTAAAACATAATTGAACCATTAAAGAAGCCATGGCCTTAAACAAGGACAGCAAACTATATTTTAACAACTGAATTTTAGCTTACTATCAACAGCAATTTTAACCGCAGGTAATGTTTTTAAAAGTTTATAAGATTATATTAGTCTGTGACAATAAGAGTAAGTACGGAATTTGTGTTTGTTCTTAGACTGTAGATCTATGGTTTTGCGTTATCGCAAAAGTTATCGAATATATTAAACTCAAAGAAAGCTTACTTTTATATAGCTTGGAATGGCGGACTGACGGAATGATGGAACAGGATGGCGGAATACACAGAATATTCTAAAATATGGAATATATGGAATACTCTAAGACACGGAATTTACAGAATATTCTGTGTTTGATTTGAACTGGACTGACAAAAAAGCAGAGGCAAAGAATACTCGGTTGGTTTGAAATATTAAAAATTCACTGAATTTTCTTACTGCCGTACTCTATAGAGTACTCAAGTGTGACATCATAAAAATGAAATTTCTGAAATCATGGGATTTGTCAGGATATTCTGAAGGAACAATGTCGAAGAAGGCCTACTTGCCAAAAATGAGCACTTTGGGGCAAATTCTCTCTGAGATTGTAGCCAGTTATCCTTGGGTCGACCCGAAAAAAATTTGAAGGGTTTTATGGAGTTTTCTAAGTATAACCGGCTAACATTTCAGAGACAATTTGCCCCGAAATGCTCATTTTTGGCAAGTAGGCCTCTTGGACATTGTTCTTTCAGAATATCCTGACAAATCCCATAATTTCAGAAACCTAATTTTTATGACGTCATCACTTTAGTACTCTATAGACCCTTTAAGCCTGTAAGTCGTAATAGTGACCAACAGCAATTTTCTCCTAACGATATCCTTACATTGTCATGAGATGAGGTTATGAGAATTAATAAAATGATCACCTAAGAGAAAATACTTTAATCTTTGATCAAATTCTCTAAACTAATTCTTAAAGGAAATGTATAGAAATCAGTTTGGAGAATTTGTATGTGGATATTGGGGCTTAAAGGGTTAAATAATATGACGGTTTTGAAAGCTATCTTGACCGGTGAAGGGTCTCGTATAGGAATCTAATGTCAGATGATTTTCATAAAACGGCTGTTCAGACAAAAAAAAAAGAATTGTAAACTTAAGCTTCACAGCAAAGGATTGACTAACAATTGGGGCGTGCCTTTGCTTAAATTTCTCCGGAGGCTTGCTTTAGATTTTCCGTATATTTGTCTGTAATTTTTCCCGGGACTTTCTTACAGACAAATGTATAGGAAATTTTAAAACCATGGTTCTAGGTCTTCTAGCGCATGTAACGCCCTTAATTTTTTTCTAGTAGAATCCTTAGGAGTGAAGCTTTAATATACAATTCATACTTTTTTTAGAACATCCGTTTTAAGCGGAAATTATTCGACATTAGATTCTCATACAAACACCGTAATTTTTCCCGCGTTTGCCTATTCGTCAAAATCAGAGAGAACGGTCAATCGAGCAATACCTTCTCCATATTAGGGTTTTCTTTGGCGGGAAAAAGAAGAGTCCATGTTTTGATCTTTTCATCCATTGGCTGATAAAACAAATAACGAACACTTACCGAAACCATTTTTCAAGGTTATACGAAAATCGCCCTAGCGGTAGTTTGTTTCCCTCAAATGTCTCTAATTTCCGTATTAGCGGGGTGTCCGTAATCGCGTCCGTAAGGCGAGCGTTTACTCACTTGACTGTACCTGAATCGGGAGCCCCGCCAGGACCTGAAGCCTGAACGGGCAGAGCCTCTCCGCGTAAGCCTTTATAGGGAATACCCTCCCCCCCCCCGGCCGCCGCCGCCCCTGGGTTACAACTGCGACGTGGGCTCCTGTTATAACCCAGTTAGAGTAACATGATCATGGTCTCCTGCGTGGGAGGCTATGACGATGATATCTTCATTTGAAGAGGAGATTTTTTGCCAAAACGGAGACTTCTAGTCTGTATACAGACCCCCCCTCCCCTCCCTTCAGTAAAAATCGGATTTTTTCGGAGGGGAGGGGCGGGTCGCTACACAGGTTTGGAGACTTCTTAAGATGTTAACAAGTTGTGCAGTACCGCCTTCTTTCATCTCCATATATAATAGCGGAGCTCTCGCGCGCGAAGCGCGCAGCGGAGCACCATGGGTAAAGAAATGTGGTAAACTACCCATCCGAGAAAATTTGGTAATCACGTGACCGTACACCGACCGCCCGCCCGACCGTCCGTCCGCACCACAGGCATACCAATGTAAAATAATTCAATTAACAGGTATGGCAACCCAAATGCAACTCAAGGTTTTATTTGGAAAGAATTTGCATGGCCGCCCCGACTTTTAGGAAGAAAAAGACGACAACAAAGTCGTGTTTTTTTCGCCGTTATTCCAGAGAAAGAGCTAGAGCGAGTGATTAAAAACAAAAGAGACGAATTTTGTAGGAAGAAAAACATGAAAATTCAAAGCGGATGTGTGGCAATGAGAAATGCTGGCGGCCAGCAAAGTGTAAATAAGCGGCAGGGAAAAATAAAAGCGAACATGAACACAGGAGACAAAATGTTGAGTAAGCACATACGACAATTCCTCCATAAAAATAATGTGTAACTAGGAAGTTTGACGTTTTAGTCCTACAAAACAGCGCTGTAGTTGTGCAAAACAACGGCAACTGAAAGACAAAAAAGCGTGCTGCACGTGCAAATTTGTTTTTTTGCTAATTAGAAAAAAAGTGTGCTGCACGTGCAATTTGTTTTTTTTACTAATTAGATCTATTGATCTTGATGCTATTTTCATTGCCCTCCCCGTTTAGCATTTTACTAGATTTAATTTTTTTTGTTTACAACTATTATTGACCAGAGCTTCGCTTTTAGCCGTGGCTAAATCTATATATTAGCGGAGCTCTCGCGCGCGAAGCGCGCAGCGGAGCACCATGGGTAACAAAATGTGGTAAACTACCCATCCGAGAAAATTTGGTAATCACGTGACCGTACACCGACCGTCCGTCCGCACCACAGGCATACCAACGCAAAATTTCGGGTAGTCTGTGGTGAGGGTTTTTTGGCGCGAAAACGAATGGCAACCCGCGTTTTGTGAAGCATAAACAACTTAGAAGTTCAGGAAAGTCATCTCAGAACAAAAAGAAATTTTTCGTGTCGGTTGACATTTTTTATACATCCGTATTTTCTACATTATCTATTTATTATGCCCTCTAGTTTGGAGTATAGAGATAAAGAGAGGCAGAGAAAACGAGAAAGTAGGCGGCAACCAAGCCAAGCTCAACGAGAGAGAGAGCGACAGAGAGCTAGAGAAACGCTAACTGTGGAGAAAGGAGGCGAAACTGGTCTGACGAGCAACGGGAGAGGGAGCAAGAAAGAAACAGAGAAAGGAGGCGCAATTTTACTGACAAGCAACGGGAGAAAGAGCAGGAAGGGGACAGAGAAAGGAGGCGCAATTTTACTGATGAGCAACGGGAGAGAGAACAAGAAAGGGATAGAGAAAGGAGGCGCAATTTTACTGATGAGCAACGGGAGAGAGAACAAGAAAGGGATAGAGAAAGGAGGCGCAATTTTACTGATGAGCAACGGGAGAGAGAACAGGAAAGGGACAGAGAAAGGAGGAAACATTTTACTGAGGAGCAACGCGAGAGAGAGCAAGAGAGAAACAGAGAAAGGAGGCAAAATTTTACTGACGAACAACTGGAGAATGAACGAGAGAGAGCAAGAGAAAATAGACGCCTAATAAGCGACGAGCGGCGACGAAGGGAGCGAGAGACAGCAAGGGAAAACAGGCGTCGTCTAAACGAAAACGAACGAGAAGGAGGAGAAGGTGAGCGAATTTTTGCCGAGGTTAGCTTTCTGTTATATGAATCGGGGATTTTACGAAAACAGAGGTAGCTTTTGTTTTGTTTGTTAATCAATAACCTCTTTGTAATTGCATCAGTTTTTTTGGACCAATCACCACACGTCATTTGTTGTCACGCAGTCTAGAGTTGATACCTTTTATCATCCATTGAAGTTGACCTGTGTCCTCCAAGTTCGTTGAAGAGAAACGATATGATTGAAATTTCACAGACAGTCGCGTCCAAGATAAAATTATAGAGTAACCTTATAATTCGTGCTCCTCGGTGTATTTTCGTTGTTTCTGGCGCGGAAAATAAGGTAATCTTAACTTGTATTAATGAAATTTTATCGAAAATTATAACCATTGCCATGTGTCCGATGCATCGCTGAATAAATGATAACTCCTTATGTAAATTTTAGGCGACTCTGGCCTCTGTGACAAGTTAAAATGATTCAGTGTTAGAGGATTGTAAATTATACGGTCTGTGAAAGCGTTGTTATGTTTTCTGAAAAGAGAGCAGAGAGCACCTTGAATTTGAAGATTTTCAATGTCTGTTGAAAGAGCGTTTTGGTGCAGATTGTTCGAGCTTACCTCTATTTGTTTTATTCAGGGTAAACAGAATTTGAAGGATCTATTCTCCCTCTTGTAATTGAAATAACTTTTATTATTTTACTATAAATCTAGGCTTTTCCATTTTGTAGATACCTATCTTCGAGTGTTTAAGAATATATATGGAGATCTATGTAAATAAGGAGGGCAGCCAGGGTTAGAAATTATTTTTGAATGTTGACAGGCCAAACAAATTTAAGCTCGGTCATGTCTAGTTACTAACCGGTCAAAATAAATTATTACCTGCCAAACAAATTTTAGCTCGGTCATGTCTAGTTACTAACCGGTCAAAATAAATTATTACCTGCCAAACAAATTTTAGCTCGGACCGGTCAAAAGACAGTAAAAACTCGTGGGTAAGAACCTGGATTTTCCCATTGCATTAACAGGTACGTTCTTACAAAAATAGTTATTGGCAAAAAATTTGTCTATTTTTCTAAAATGAAAAGGTTCTTATTTTCTGAAGGAAAAAAACATTGTGGCTTATGTCTCCCAAAGAGGTTCACCTGAATATTTTCCAGGTGTATAGAATTTTTTTTATAGATCTGAGAAAATAAAGATGTGTGTCAAATATTGGGCTAAACAGGTTCTTGTATAGAGGGGGCCTAATTATAACTGGCAAGTTTAGCCTAACAGGTTCCTAAAAACCAGGTTCTTAGTCACAGCTAGGTTTTTACTGTATTGAAGACATTGTACTTTGCAGTAATAGCCAAATTAAGACAAAAATTATGTGATCATAAATGCTCAAAAACTCCTTGTGTTGAGAGATGGGGAAATATTATAAACCAGTTTTGAGTGTGGTTATCAAGTTGTTCATTCATTGGAGGGTACAGTGTAGTAAACAATATTTCCAGGAATATTGTCAAGCTCAGCTCGTTTATTCTTAAAAACAATTCCCCATAAGAGTTAAACCAGAAATCACAACTTTTGGCTCAGTATTGTTCTGACATGTTTTCTTTGAACAATAGGTGTATGAAGGGGTGAGGGAAAATTCTTGCCCAACTAAAGATTTTATCTTATCTTCTTAGCCATGGAAGAACATGAAAGTCAGGTCCTCCAGGTTGAATGTAGCATGGAATGCTCTCTGCTTGGTGAACAAGAGCAAAGTCACTCAGCAGGTACTGATATAGTTCATGGTAGATGGTATTTATTATAGAATTGCATAATTGAGTAAAATCACGCATTCTGATTGGTTAACGAAGAGAGGTATTCAGTGTGGAATTGCGAGTTGAAAATGAGGCTAAGGGATGTTTTTTGGCATCTACGTAACAACTATCGTCAAATATTGTAACACAACAACTGCAAAAAAGGTTTTCTACAATGTCATTTTAAAATGTTTTCAAAATCATTGTCACCTTTTGTATATCCTTTCTTAACATACTGTAATGTCGCCTGGTCCTCCACCTACTGTTCCAACCTAAACTGTATTTACCTTTTGCAAAAGCGTCTAGCGCGGCTCATAACAAAAGCTCACTATCTAGCAAATACCACCCCTTTGTTTAGCCAGCTTAAAGTCCTTGACATATTTAGTATTAATTCATTTTCTGTCACTACTTTTATGTATTCTTATCACCATAATCTTTTGCCTAGTAGCTTTCGTGACTTGTTCTTAAGTAGTAATCAAGTCCATCAATACCAAAATTCAACTGGCCTCTCAGTATAGACCTCATTTTTGTAGATCAAATATAAAGCAATTCAGCATCCTTTACTGAGGACCTAAAATCTGGAATTCGTTGCCTGTTTCACTAATTAGCTCTCCTTCTACATTTGTTGTTAAAAAAATTTAAAGAGTTATCTCACTGATAGCCGATCTGTCGCTTAATTTTCTGATCTTGCTCACTCTGTACTCAGCCATGAATTTAGTTCTCTAGGTAGTTGAAGGAAGCCTATTAACATAAGCTTCAAGCTTCGTTAGACTTCCTTGTCACATTAATTTTATAATTTAATTACCCCCCTTTGTTTATGTTGTATAAGGTTTTGTGAGTGACTAAATAAATAAATAGTTAAAAACAAACAAAAGCATTTTTTAAAGTGATCCGGAGGTTCTTCCTTGTTTTGAACTAAACTACAAATTCTTGGAGAGGTATAAAAAACCCCTTTCGCTAGTGACAATGAGAAAACAAGAAAATCCTGTGAACACAGCCCAGAAAATGGCAAGCCAAATTCAAACAAACAAAACCGAGAAGCGACAATGGAGGAAGTGCCAGGGTCAATTGTCACATATACAGAAGAAGAAATGAATACCTTCAAAGATCACATTGTCCCTGAAAACATGAAAAAGAGTGCGCCACTTGCATTCATCCTGAATCGTGGTACTTAGAAAAGTACAAAACAGAGCTGAACTTGAACAGCATTTTAAAAACATTTCAAGGTACTTACCTTATATCAATCGCAACGTTAAACTTTCAGTGCTTTGCCTTGGACACTTCATTTCTTTCAGTTTTGCTACCGAAGAGGTAAAAGGTGTAAATTATTTTCCTTCGCGAGCAAATGACCAATTTGAAAAAGGATGTTATAGATAACCGGCTTGTAAATTCAGTGAAATACCTCTATTTATCCTTACAAGTAGTGTGAAGCTTGTTCATGTGTAAAAAAGTTTGAAAACAAATGTAAAAACAAGCACAAGGTACAAAAAAAGTTGTCAAAGGTTCAAACGTGTATGACTGACCTTGCTTCCTATTCGCTAACACAATGACAGGTTTGACATTTGACTTTGAAATAGCTTTCTGGGGCGCGCGCCCAGGATAAAAACAAACAATATTATTGGTGTTTTCTTTTTTTTTCTGATTTTTATTTGATTATGCAATTCAAGGAAAATCCATTACCTGACTCATGAATTCCACGTTAAATTGCACTTGAAAACCGATATCGGTTTTCGTGTGCAATTTAACGTGGAATTCCCTCATCAGGTAATGAATTTTCCAATAAAACTTAATAATATACAAGGAAAAAAATTTCTTGAATCAGATTGGCTTAGAGCAGTGCAGTCTTTAGTAAACACAGTACAAAAACAAGGAAATAAAGTGCAAATTTCTCAGAGAATGAAAACCTGTGATTGGCTAATAAACAATCAGTGTTCTCCAGAAGCGCGGGCAACTGGCAGTATCACTGGGAACTCTTTTCCAAAGTGCCAGCTACTCTTATGAGTCAAAACATAAAAAAAAACTGTCTGTAACTTTTATCTTGAATTTTTCGTAAGTTCCATTTTTTTCCGCGAAGGATAAAACAGCACCCGAAGCAAATCGTGTTAATTCATTTCTTAGAATACTAGAACATGCAATTTCATCGGGAAAATAACAAACAAACAAAAAAGCCACAAGAGCTTGTTTGAAAGTTTATCGAAAAACACATGAAAATACATGGAACTAAAGTGCCTTGAACAGCTACAAAAGAAGACAGGTGTTGTTTATTCATGGTTGCGAAGCCACTCGCTGAGGCACTTGCCGATAGATAACTGTGGCTTGTTTATCCGACATGAAGAATATAAATCACAAGCAACCAGAATACAGGCTATGCAGCCATTCACTACAGCAATCGAGGTGTCAGTAAAGCTTCTTTTCTTGTTCAGCAAAACCAGCTTGTGGCTTCAAACAACGCCACAACAAGCGACCAAGGTAATAGTTTTTCTCCGTTGTTCTTACTTTTGTAACTGCTCCAAAAATCCAAATTCACAGTAATTTTGATGGCTGTTAAGAATTATTTTTCTTCACATTATCTGCCAGGTTTTTTTAGCTGTCCCGCTGTGTAAAATCCTAGAATCTCGATGAGTTTTTAAAAGTGTTCATCTTTACAATGTTTTGATTTTTCATTCATCCAGTCCAGGCGAGCCGGTTCACGCGTTGACAGTTCTGATAGACATGTGACATGTGAATAGCGGAACTCCCTTGTCTTTTCTGGTTTGTTCTAACAAGATTCAAAGGGATTTTGTGGGCGTTTTTAATAAAATAATTATTCCACTTGCGCTTGTTGGATGAGATGATTATTGCCAACTCGGCGTTATGCGTCTCGTTGGCTATTTACCATCTCATATCCAACGTGCCCTCGTGGAATAATTGTTAATTATAAAATAACTAAGATAGTACGTGCATTCTGTCTGATTGGTTAAAAACCAATAGTTTATTGTTCCGGTAAAATCATAGAAAACTGAAACATGCTTTAAGGTTATTTTATAAAAGTAAAAGACCACATTTTCTAAAGGTTTGCTGGTGTGATAACCCACTTGGGATGTTGGGAGAAGAGTGGAAAAGCTTGTAAACCACCAGCTTAACTACTCAGATCTCTGGGCCTCATGCCCCCAAACCCCCCCTTAGATACGGTACTCTCGCTTTACCAGCACTTGGTGTCAGGCACCAGTTACTTTTCATTGGGAGCTGGCTACTCTAAAACTTCTGGAGAACACTGAACAATAGAAATATATAAGAACCAATGAGCCTCAGGTGTCACAATCTGCTTGTTTATCTTCTTAGCCATGGAGGAACATGAAAGTCAGGTCCTCCAGGTTGAATGTAGCATGGAATGCTCTCTGCTTGGTGAACAAGAGCAAAGTCAATCAGCAGGTACTGATATAGTTCATGGTAGATGGTATTTATTATAAAACTTAATAATATACATGGAAAAATTTCTTTAATGAGATTGGCTTAGAGCAGTGCAGTTTTTAGTAAACACAGTAAAAGAAACAAGGAAACATAATGCAAAAATAAGGAAATAAAGTGCAAATTTCTCAGAGAATGAAAACCTGTGAACAATCAGTGTTCTCCAGAAGCGCAGGCGACTGGTGGTTTCGCTGGCTACTCTTATGACTCAAAACAGTAAAAAAAAACTGTCTGTACCTTTTATCTTGAATTTTTCAGAAGGTCCTAAAAGAAACAAAAACAATAACTTGTCGTACAAAAAGCTCTTTGGTGTATGACAATTTGCCTTTTGCTAATGGTATTATCGATATATTTACTGAATGATTTTTGATGAGACATTGCCAGATAATATTTTTAATTATAAAATTACTAAGATAGTACATGCATTCTGATTGGTTAAAAACCAATAGTTTATTGTGCTGGTAATCTCATAGTAAACTGAAACATGCTTTAAAGTTATTTTATAAAAGTAAAAGACCACATTTTCTATGGATTTACCAGCATGATAACTCACTTGGTTCTTGGGAGAACTCTGGAAAAGCTTGTAAATCACGAGCAAAACTTCTCAGATCTCTGGGCTTAATGCCCCCAAACCCCTCCCTTAGATACAGTACTCTCGCTTTATCAGTGCTTGGTGTCAGGCACCAGTTTCTTTGCTTTGGGAGCTGGCTACTCTAAAACTTCTGGATAACACTGAACAATAGAAATATATAAGAACCAATCAGCCTCAGGTGTCACAATCTGCTTGCCCAACTTATTAAGATTATATCTTATCTTCTTAGCCATAGAAGAACATGAAAGTGAAGTCCTCCAACTTGAATGTAGCATGGAAAGCTCTCTGCCAGGTGAACAAGAGCAAAGTCATTCAGCAGGTACTGATATACCGGTAGTTGTTTATGGTAGATGGTATTTTATTATGAAAGTTAATAATATACATGAAAAAATTTCTCTGTGAATTTGATTGGCTTAGAGCAGTGTACTTTTTAGTAAACACAATGCAAAAACAAGGAAACATAATGCAAAAAGAAAGAAATATAATGCAAATTTATCAGAGAATGAAAAACTGTGATTGGGCTAATAAACAATAGAAATTTATCAGAACTAATTAAGTGCCACAATTTGCTGGTGGGAAGCATGTATACTTTTAAAACTTCCCCCTTTTTGGTGTAATTAATTATGCTCTGTTGTCTTACCTAAGTAATCTTTCCTTTTTCTTGTAACACTTTTTTTTCTCAATATTTTATTTTATGAATTTACCTGATTATTTTTATTTATTTATTCATTGTGGGTTGTTTTGTTTTCATTTTTGTAACCAAGATTTTGAAATAAATAAAGGTGTGGGTGGGCGTGTGTGTGTAACAAATAAGAATGTTAAAACTTTCATATATATATTTTTTACATGGACTCAAAAGAGCAGCTATATAATCAGTGATTTTGTTACCTCTGCATTCTATCTATGTTCCTGACGCATAAAAATCGCCAAAGACATAAAATAATTCATGGATATATCGATCTGAACGTGTGTATTTGTAGAAATATCCCGTACGTGTAATTTCTGTGGCAGTTATGGTTGTTGTTTAGTGATGCATATTTGTTTTAGCCTTTGTTGACTTCTGCTTTAAAATAGAAGAACTATATTTTAATTTCAGTATACTATAATACAGAGTTTTGGAGTGTGTCTTCAGATTAACTGTCTGCGGCTGGTACATAAAGGCCCAAACATTTTCCATTTTGGACTCATTTTTTTTAACTGGGACTCATTGGTTCTGGACTGGGACTCATGATTTCTCACAAGGTGAGTCCCAGAATTCATCATATTTATTTGTAACAAAAACACTGTATAATTCATTGATTAGACCTGTTGTCGTGTAATATAAGTGTTGTTGTTGTGGTAAACATGACAAGTCATCATGTCTGTACTTAATTCTCCATGACTGGATTGTAGGATTTTTGTTCTGTTTGTATTTGATCGTGCATTATTATTATGGGAAAACTTACCTTAGGGTTGTATTACTTTGACTAGAACAAAGTTAAAATACATTGAATTCTCATAGAGATAATTATTTTTTGGATTATAATAGTGAGTTCATTGGTTGGGTCACTCCCATTATATTTGATGACTGATTTATGAAATATCAGCACTTAGAAAATGATTGTCAAGGTTGTTGTATTATCTGAAGTTTCAAAAGTAGAAATATTGTGTATTTTCTATTTGAAATCAGGTTTTGAGAACGCTTCCACAGATACAGCTTTATAATAGTAATTCTTGTACAGTTATACAAGCATGCAGTACTAGGGTGCGAAGAAAAGGAGGTCAGTTTTGTGCTTGTCCTTCGGGAAGACTGTAGCTTGCATCTGTTAGCCCAAGAATCACAACTCTATTATCCCTCAGGCAAGATAAAAAATAGAATCCACTAGCCCCATAGCTTATATGAATTGTGTAGTTGGTTAATACAAATAATTCATTTACTAGGAGAAGAGTTGGAACGACACACTCCTGCAGTAGAAAATGGCCCAATTGAGGGAGCAAGCAACGTGCAGGAATCACAGCAACCTCTTCCAGAAGTAAATAATAGTAGCCACTTAGAAGATGACCACCTAATTGCTAGAGCAAGGGTAGTTGGTGTGGACTATGAGTTTGCAAAACATGATACCCCCGCCCTTTTGAGCGGCTAATACGGGGCGAGATCTTGTAAAGATCTTCAAAAATGCCTCGGGGGACCGGGAACCCTCTTTTTTGTCCAGCAACTTGTCTTATTTAAGAGTAGGATGACAAGACAAATAAATATAGTAAGTAAGATAGGGGGACATTTGAGAACAACTAAACTAAATGAACTACAATACAGTGGAACCCCGTTAATGCGACCACCGTTGGGCCATAAAATCCTGGTCGTAATAACGAGGTGGTCGCATTAACGGGGTCTTCAAAATAATAAAATGACTCAATGGTTTTTACGTCTGGTTTGAAAGAATATGGCCGTAATAACGAGGTGGTCTTAAGGCGGGGTTCCACTGTAGTATAGAAACCTGCAAGAACCTGCACTTTCCCAAATTAGTGAATATGGGAATCAGCTAAAATAAAAGCTTTTAGGTTGTTTTTACGTTGTAGCTAATGCCAAAATTTTATTTACTTGAATCCAGTCTATTCCTTTTTCCCTCCAACAACAATGATATATTAAGAAACATTGTTATTATAGCTGGAAATTTCTTTCCAACCATGTGCACACTCATTGGTTATTTCAATGTCACTTGACATCTAACAATGAAACTTTTTGGTGCCAGTATTCTCTAAGCAGGCAACATCGCAAAAATCATTCACATCAGGGGGTAACAGTGCACTATTACCCGTGAATGACCAACAACTGACATTCCAGGGAGGTTTAATGAATTTCCATGCAGCTATAAATTTTTTAAAATATTAACATCACAAATCACTTAAAGACTTGGCCCATGGGAAACAGTTAATTTTTATTTTCCAAGAATCTAAATATTTCCCAGCACCATTCTCATTAGTTACTTCGAGGTCACATGACATCTAACTGTTTCCCACCACAATCTCTGAGGAATTGCCAGGCTAATTGACCAGCTGCTGTGGAAATTGGAGAATGACTATATGAATGGTTAGGTACGTTAGGTACAGTGCCAAAGTTGCATTGATAACTGTGGTGATCTTCCCTGAATTTATTTCTTCATTCTGCATTTCCAGTATATGAAATTAATGTATTTATTATACCATATATAACTTTGTTGTGTGAATTCACCTTGGATAAGTTAATCTTTTCTTGTGCTGTTTTTAAGTTATAGAGTTTTAGTTTTAGTTTCAACTTTTAAGACCTTTTTCTTTCCTGCTCTTTTATCTAACTGCGTTGTACTTTTTTCGTAGTTTTCTTTGACTCCTCTTCTTTCTTTGTCGGGAGTGGGTTGCGGCTACACGTAGGCTAGACTACATCCCGATACCGACTGGGGGGTATCAGTATTTGCAACGAGGTTATATCGTATTGTGTACCAGTGTGAATAAAACGATCTTCATCATCATTATTATCGTTATTATTATTGTAATGAAATCGGCAGCTCCGCTTTTAGGCTTGGCTAAATCTATATATTATCCGTCGCATCAGGAAGTATTTAGACCAGTCTCCTAGCGTTGGTGCATGCTTTTATCGCAAGCTGACTGGATTATTGTAACAGTCTACTGTACGGACTTCCAAACACTGAGATATCCAAGTTGCAAAGAGTAGAGAACGCCGCAGTTAGGCATGTTACCTTTTCTTCTTGGTTCAGCCAAGTTACCCCGGTACCCTATGAACTTCACTGGTTGCCAGTGAGATTCGCATTTCAATCGTTTTTAAATCTTTGCTTGGTCATCACCCCAGTATATAAGTAATTTAATTTCAGTAAGGAATCAATCTGCCTATCAGCTGCGATCAAACGATGGATTACCATTAGATTTCCCTCGTGGAAAGATGTTGACATCTTTCGGAGACAGATCTTTTTCTGTTGCTGTTTCCACTCCTCTTGTTGTGTAGCTTTGTGTTGTCAATGTGTGACATGAGTGGGTGTGTACTTGTAAAGTGCCAAAGTTTTTTGCCTCGACAGGGTTACAAACTAACCACTCTGCTATTTCGCCTTTCGCTTTACCAATTTGACGCGAGTTTCATCTCCGTGAAACTGATTTTTATCCTTGCAAAAGAACCTTTGAAGAATCACGACGGGACTTTCCTCTACGACCCAGTGGGCAGCGCCGGGTTGTTCAAGGCTGGGTTAAGATAACCCAGGGTTAGTGCGAAATTTGAATTCAGATATGAAAGCTTATAAAGCAATTTCAGTTGACTCGTTTTGTCTACAATTTGGTGACTGGATGCTCTAAAAAGAATAAAGAAAATTATCCGAGAAAATGCTTTTGATAAAAAGAAAAAGAAACCTGGGTTAAAATCTAACCCTGCGTTACTGCTAATCGGCTTTAAGACGACGACGAAGACTGAAGATGATGATCATGTGGATTGGATGTTCATTACAGGAAAAGGCTGGGAGATAATAGCACACATTTGCATCTTTATGTATTTGTTGGTCGTTCTGCAGATCAGAGAAGAGGTATGCTCAAGATAACTGAACCTTATCTTGATTCAGCCTCTTCAGATACCACCTTTCACTTCCTTCGCACACTTCTAAATGAAAACTAATTTATAATTCACAACAAGAAAACAGTAAAAATATCAGTAAGCCTAAGCACACCTTGATAGGGGGGTTACAGGAGGTACACTAAAAATTTGACTAATGCTTGTGCCATTAGGTCTACAATATCCCTTGCAAGAGTCAGTTGTGCACCCTTTCTTATAGAGTGGTCATCCTTGAATGTTTGCTTTTTGCGTTTGTGTCTTAGTGGTTACTTGCAATAAATGTAAACGAGGATACTGTTTATAGTAGCGGGTTAAGACCGAGGCTATAATCACACTTTCCACTAGCATGAAAATCATATCAGTTAGGGCTTTTGTTCATCCACACTAAGTACAGTGCATTTGGCACGATTCCCGTAATGGAGCGAAGCTGGGCTACACCAATCTCTAAAGTGGAGAGTCGCATATCAGATAAGTGTTCACACCATACGGGATAGCCGCTATAGTCAACCTCGTCCCCAGGGCTTTTCCCTTAACAAATTGTTCACCCATTTTTTAAGGGAAAAGCCCTGGGGACGAGGTTGCGCTATAGTATGAACATAGCCAAAGGAAGGTACTAATATGCTTACCTTTCACAATTACTGCCGAGTCATTTCTTAACAGATATTTGTTTGGGGATGCTCCAAAAACATCGGTACCGGTTTTGTGTTCATTTTAATAATTGGCATCATGGATTTCTGGACTACATTTCAATTAGAGACCTAATTTCTTGCCTTAATATTTATTTTTTAATTCTTTACCTCACCTTTAGGTGACATTGGGACTCAACCCAGGTGGAGATTTTCTCACACCGAAGGCTCTAGAAGTAATAAAAAAAAGCAGAACGCAAGTTGACCTTCATTCCTATGGTGTTCGTTTTGCTGCGTATCTGGGGAACCATACGTTTTTTTCCGTTTCTTGAATTTTCACCCTGAAGACCCGCCAGCGATAGACTTTCTTGTTTTCCTTCAAGTAAGTACATGTAGACGCAATTACATTCATATATTATGTTATGAAAGTTGGTTCTATGGCGATGAAGGGGATAGGCTTTATTTCAATTATATTAATCATTCTCATCATTAATGAGAACTCCTTTTTGACTGAATCTGGGACGTCAAATCAGTATGTAATTTCTGCGCTGATGTCTCAGGTGTCATTTCGCAGGGAAACCATTGGTGGCATCATAAATTATTGGCTATTTCCTCAGGCTAAGGATTTTTTAAAAGAAATTTGGAAATTCTGTGAATTTTCTTCACTTTGTCCCAAGAATGGAAAAGGTTTGAGATGGCATAAATCAATCTTATACATGTATTAATAAGTATTTTGCACTGACTTGGTCCTTTTATGTTACTTCTTTTCAGGGCGTTGGGGACACCAGTCAAGGCTTTGCAAATTTTTTCTCTCTTTTGCTTACTCAATGATCACATCAGAAAAAAAATCAGACTTTGTTGTGTGCGGTTTACACTATGGTATCAGTATCAGGAGAAGGATCCACTGTTTGAGAGTAAAAAATTTCCTCTGAATGTGACATCAGACTTCAGTTTAAACTCTTATGGAGCAGGCGATTGCATTTCTGTTTATTCAATGAATTATACTGCTTAAGTTGCACACTTGCTTTGCATCTATTCTCTTAGTTGTGGGCAAGTATGCAGCTAATGAATTGTACTGCAGAGGGCTTTCACTGACCTGTAGATAAACTTGGTGGGGGTGTGCCCGACCCTATTCTTGGGTTGCACGTGACGTCACCAAAAATCAAACTAAGAAACTATCGATTCTTCTGAGTTTCTACTTTCACGAGGTATTGAGGTACCTAAACACATTTACATAAACAACTTTTTGGTTCGAAAGGGTTCTTCGTTTTGCGAGAGAGGACGCTTGAATTTCCAGGCTTTTGCGTGACGCTGCATTTAGCTGGCGGCCGGGAAAGCTCTTACGTGGGTTAAAAACATTACCGATTTTAGGAGATTTTGCAATCTAAACATTCCTTGTCTCAGAATAAATATTACTGTAATCTTTATGAGTTCCTAAAGTGAAGAATTCACGTATTAGTAGGAAATCTCGAAAACAGATGTTTCTGTTAGTATCCGGCGGCCATATTGGTGTTCCTGAAAGGGACACCAACATGGCGTTTCCATACAAAGCTTTATAAATTTAGGTAAACCGTTTTTCCCGATATCTCGCATTTGAAATATTTCACAGACCTAATTCTTGGCAAGGGTTTTTGTATTTTTATCTGTTTTCATTTCCTAGATTCTAGTCCTTCTGTATTGAATGGTTTGCATTTTTATTTTTCACTGTGTGACAGTGCAAGCCGAGAATTTCATACCAAAAAAATGCCATTCTCCACGCCCGTTTTCAGACGTGGCTTCCAAAATCCATACCCTTTTTCAGTCCTGGCCCCTAAGAAATTATTTCATCCTTAATTAGATTAAAAGCCAACAAATCAATGTTTCTCTTTCTTTCTTATTCATTTCTAAGGGAATTGAGACGATAAATATGTTCATACACTCACGTAGTTTCCTCTAAAACCATACCCGATTCCAGACCAAAATGGGCAAAGTCTATACCATTATGGGCTCCTGTCTATACCCGTTCTCAGATCAGAACTGCGCAAAAACCATACCCTTTGGCCGGGGCGGCGCATATGTATATGGTTTATATAAGGGAGTACCCCCCGCGCCATTAGTTTGCGACGAGTCCTTATGAAACTTTGCAGTTTTGCTTGAAATATCGATCTACGGTAGTCGTTTTTTGAAAGAAAAATACGAAAAATTGCATTTTTTTAGCCTTCATAACGGGCGCTTTATGTGTAGCTTAATGTCTACACAGGCTATAGCAGTTTTGCGTGACATATGCGTAACGCGTTATTGTGTGACCTAAGTGGGTGTTGAGAGGGTGTGGTCTTATACGATGACCTCGTGATGTTACATGTCTAGTGGTTGGCCTCTGCTTGTAGCGAAATCGAAGATCGCCCCATTATCGAGGCCTCTCTGAAACAGAATGCAAATACACTTAGTTTTTGCTTCGACAGGGTTATAAACTACCGTATCGTCACTACTATTTCCTTTCACTTTGCCAGTTTAATGCGAGCTTCATCTACCTGAAACTGTTTTCGATCCTTGGAAATATTATATCGGATTATACCTGCAGGTCACGTAGACGGCTTCCCATCGACTGATGAGAATCACGGGACTTTGAGGGCTAAGAAACACAGCTACAGATTGAGTATGTTGCGCGATTTCAATTTGAGCGAAGGTCGAGGCTTTAACATGGAGTCTGTAGTAACGGGTCCGAGTAATCGTTATTCTATAACATATGGCCGTCAAACAGAAATTGCAGAGTCGAACCTTAATAAGATCTTCACAACCACGGCTGCTTCATTGTCGCTAATCGGAGCACTTTTGATCATCATTACTTTCATTATGTGGCCTGATTTAAGAACAAACTCTCGCAGAATGATCATGTTCATATCCATCGGTGATTTCTCCGTGGCTCTCTTTAACATTATCGGGATTTATAACCCGTCTTCAGACAACGAGATATGCAGAATGCAGTCACTAGTTACGAATGTGGCGATTTTGTCTTCCTTCATGTGGACTTTGAATTTGTCGTTTTACTTTTACCTGACTATCTGCAGAAAGATCTCCGCCGAATATGAAAGGCGAATTATGCAGTTACTTCACCTCATAGGGTGGGGAATTCCTATCTTGATAGGAACTATCGCGTTCACAATGGGCGCATATGGATTTTCCAGAAATGTTCTCACTTCTGGATGGTGCTGGATTTCGGAAAATCAGAAATGGTGGGAAGTTGTCATGTGGATGTTCGTTACAGGAAAAGGCTGGGAGATCATGTCATATATTTGCATCTTCAAGTTTTATTTGTTGGTCATACTGCAGATCAGACGAGAGGTATGTTCAAGAAACCTAGACCTTTAATTTCCTGATCCAGCCTCTCATGCCCCTTTCACTTCCTGTTTACACTTCTAAACTAATTTATTATTCACTAGGAGAAAAGAGAAGTTACAATGCGGGGAGTTACAATGCAGTACTTTAAAAATTTGACTAAGGCTACATTGCCGGCTGCATTCATTATAAAGGATTAAATTGACTACAAAAACCGTTGACGAAGATCCTGCTTGTTGTAAACGTTGGATCTCTAGAAAAGAGATTTAATCAGCCAAAATATAAAGAACCAAGAACGAGAAGTCCAAAGACTACTGCAAAGCTGATTCAGAACAACATGTATTGTTTTTTAACCATAACAAATATTTTGGCTGGCCATATATACCAGCCTACTTCAGGTTTACCGCTGTTACTGAACTTATGTAGGAACAGTAACATCTGTGAACCTGAAGAAGGCTGGTATGGCTAGCCGAAACATTGTTATGGTTAAAAAACAATACACGCAAAGGATATTTTTTTAAAGGGCAAAATTTTTAAATATCCCCCCACATCATACAGAATTTTTTGACATCCCCTCCTCTTGGTTCACAGATTTTAGTATTTCTGGTGTAAAGTGTAAATTAAAGAAAGTTGTTACAGATTAAAGCTAGCTGTGCCTCACAGGGAAATATTTGCATACCAGGGCCATCATGTGGCAGCTTACATGTAGATTCAATGATGAAATGCAATGATTCCGAGATTGGTTAAACTTGGGACCTAGACTAGCAAAGAACAAGCCCAAGTGCTTGAAAAGAAAGCAAACAAAAAAAAAGCCAACAAAAAGGCATTTGAAAAGCTATGCAACTCTGAACTGGTGCTAAAAGATATTGAATGGCCTGATCAGCAGAAAAAGAAAAGGGAATTGCAAGTCAGCCTATCTCTGAAGAAAGGTCCACGTACTTTACATTTTAGTGAAATACAAATCTCTCCGAAAAGGAAAAGGAAGTTAATTCACTATTTTTAAGACCAAATTACCAGCTATAGAGCATAATGCATCACCAAGAGAAACAAAAATGAATATAAAATTTGTTATGTATCAGGTCAAAATTGTCAAAATTTACCTTGGTTTAAGTTGTTTTCCTTTTACCAGGGAATGGTAATAATATATTATTAGGACTATGAAAATGAGTCATAATAATGATACAAATACTTAATCTTTCAATGCAGGCATCTAAAAAAAATCAGCGTTTGGGTCATGTAGCAGCTGCTTGGAAGAGAAGTCACCAATGGTGCGTTTCTCTGACCCCAAACAATACTAAAACAATTGAAAGAATGACATGTCATTGTTTCCTGCGACCACTTGCGAGAGACCTTATGAGCAGCTGCTACACTACTGTTGCCCTTCCTTCCTTCAGAGATTTTTACCATCGCCCCCTTTTCCCCTAAGAACCTCCCCAAAAAAATCCTCTGCCCCACCTCCCCCCGCCCCCTGTGCTATACATAATGAATGCAGCCTAATGCTTTGGTTTCTCCACCCTTTGATTCAATTCAATTCAATTCAATTCTTTATTTCACACTATGTAAGACATTTACATAAGTGTACCTACAATCATCGTCAAAAGTGTTGGGAAGGTTGCCTTTTTTACCTCTTCTTTTTCTTCCTCCCCCCACCCCTGGCCCAATGTTGATCAAAACGTTAATGTTTGTGCGCGCAATTGTTCTGTTATATCCCAACATTGAATAGGGGGGACGAGGGATATTTAGCAAAAGAGAAAACTCTGTTTTTTCAGGATTAAAACGGACTACTGTTAAGTTGTACAACCTTCCCAACTAATTTTGTCTGTGATTGTCTGAAAATTCTGGGTGTGGCAGTAAAAGGTCAAAAATCGACGACTTTTTGTCAGTAGAAACGTCTTCAAAAAACACTCGTAAACAGTACTCTGTTGAAAAAAGATATTTGCCGTACCTTGTTAAGACAATTTTTGGCGCAGACGCCCGTTTATATTCGGCATGTTTTGCAACCCGGTAAGTACGACTATTGCTCTTTCCGGGGCACAGGAAGAGCCAAAATACAAATGCAAGATTATTTTCGGTGAAAGCTATTGACTATAGCATAGGCTGATATGTTTTAAATGTTAAAGCAAGATATAGTGCGTTCACCAGTTCCCCAAAAAATCATTCGGATCGCTACATTGCAGCTGACATATTCCTTAGCAGCTCCCCATTCTTTACAACATTCAGCACATGTCCATTTGCCACGCGAGCAAACTATGAGGCTGAGTGGAAATTTGCTGAATTCTAGAGGCTACTTTCTCTGGCTGAATAACTCTAGTTAAGCCCTTGTGGCACCGCTTTTCGAAACTGGTTTCAGAAAACGAGAACAAAGTACGCTCTTGATTTAGATTAAGGCGTCTATTGTCTTCGTTAACCTAATTAAAAAGGATAACACACGCAAAGTCATCACACACCACATTACTCCATTTTCGTAGCCGAAAATAATTCCTTTATAGTAGCGCTAACGACAAAATAGCCGAATTGACTTGTTCGGGGCTTTGCAAGGACTTAACCAAACGAATTTTAATAGACATTTTAGCTTAATTCTAAGTAAAATACGACATTACTCCATGGGTAGCGTTAAAATTAAACTAACTTTGCTAATTGACCTTTATAGGGCACTGTTTAAATGGAGTAATGTTGGGAAACAGTTGTTAAATTTATCCCCGTACATAAATGCGACAAAAGCTGTCCATATTCTTACATGGTTTACATGTTTTTGCCCTTTTCTTGTTTGAAAGTTGGTTCATTGAGCATATATTTCGCATTTTCTTATGGAGTAATGTGGTGGAGGAATGTGGAAACCCATGTTGTTTTCTGTTCTCAAATTATCTGAATGATTGACAGGCGACGGTAGCACAGCAATTTCTATATGAACTCTGAACATGGCTGAATAAACTCTTTTATAGAGGTTCCGTATTACCTTCAGGCCTTACGAAAATAAAGTCTAGAAGATTTTAATTCAGCACTTATCTCACTCCTCCCTCGCAACTACAAACATCATGTTTTTCTAGGATAGTTTAACACCGCCGGAATGAAAAAAAAAACTTTATTGTGGCAGCCTTTATACCATTTCTATTTGTAACATCTTTCAAAACATTTGGCTGATAGGAAACAGCAAAAGTTAACCAGGAATAATACTGCTGATGAAAAAGATGCATGACAACGACTGCAATCGTATAGTATTTTTTTACTTAAAAATACCCTCATGACTTTTCGCTAAATCTGGTGAAACAGACAACCTGTGGCCATTCCTTCTACATAGTCCACGCGAAGGAAACGTCCTCTTGCTTCATGAGGAAAATTAAAGGCCTTAAATGTTTTCTTCTGGCGTTCTTAGAAGAAAGCGATTTCACCCAGTGGATTTTGTGGTCACGCTATGAAATGTCACGCGCGTCAGATGCAAAATTCTCCTACATGTATTTATGATTTTACCGAAATATAACCTTTATTATATTTTTTATATAGTTTGGAAAGTGCATTATCAGTACAGTTCCAGGGCGAGATATCTCAACCAAATGTTAAATGCGACAAGTTTTATAAGCGTTTAAAGTTGATTTCCTATTCTCTTACAATCATCGTCAAAAGTGTTGGGAAGGTTGCCTTTTTTACCTCTTCTTTTTCTTCCTCCCCCCACCCCTGGCCCAATGTTGATCAAAACGTTAATGTTTGTGCGCGCAATTGTTCTGTTATATCCCAACATTGAATAGGGGGGACGAGGGATATTTAGCAAAAGAGAAAACTCTGTTTTTTCAGGATTAAAACGGACTACTGTTAAGTTGTACAACCTTCCCAACTAATTTTGTCTGTGATTGTAGGTAGGAAAATAAAGTAGCTGATAAATTATTGAATTGAATTAAGAGTGTTACATTAGCTCTCCAATAACCACACAAGGTCTCAGCTTTAATGTGCCCTTTCTTACATTTAGGTTGTTATCTTCAATGTTTGCTTAAAACAATTTTTGTGTTTGTGTCTTAGTGATAACTTGCAGTAAATGCAAACATGGATATTATAAATAGTACTGGGTTAAGACCAAGGAAGGTTCTAAAACAAAACAATATATTACCTTTAATTTTCACAGTGTCTGCAGCCCAGGACCATTTCTATTAATACCCAGAAATAAAGGAAGGAGTAATAAACAAAGTTTTGTTTGGGAATGCTCTGGACAAACTACATTTGAAAGAGCCTTAATTTCTTGCCTTAATAGAGTACTAAAGTGATGACATCATAAAAATGAAATTTCTGAAATTATGGGATTTGTCAGGATATTCTGAAAGAGCAATGTCCAAGAGGCCTACTTGCCAAAAATGAGCATTTCGGGGCAAATTGTCTCTGAGATCGTAGCCCAGTTATGCTTAGAAAACTCCATACAAACCCTTCTAAATTTTTTTGGGGTCAACCCAAAAAACAATTAGAAGGGTTTGTATGGAGTTTCTGAGTATAACCGGGCTATGATCTCAGGGACAATTTGCCCTGAAATGATCATTTTTGGCAAGTAGGCCTCTTGGACGTTGTTCTTTTAGAGTATCCTGACAAATCCCATAATTTCAGAAATTTCATTTTTATGACGTCACACTTTAGTACTCTATATATATTTGTTTATTTTTTTACCTCACCTTTAGGTAAGATTGGGATTCATCCCAGGTGGAGATTTTCTCACACCAAAGGCTCTAGAAGTAATAAAAAGAGCAGAACGCAAGTTGACCATCATTCCCATGGTGTTCATTTTGCTGCGTATCTGGGGAACCATACGATTTTTTCGTTTCTTGTATTATCACCCTGAAGACCCACCAGCAATAGAGTTTCTTGTTTTCCTCCAGGTAAGTAGACTCAGTTATTACATTATGCTTTTATAGTTGGCTTGTCAGCTATATAATATATTAAAGCAAGACTTCATTTCACCATTAATCATACTCATTAATGAAAACTCGTTGAATGAACTAACAGATGCCCAGGGCGCGCATTTATTCAATTTCAGGGATCCAGGGGGGGGGGGGGTGGTTAATAGGTAGGAGGCATTTAAAAGGAGAGTATTTGAAGCTAAAAAAAATGTTCCCACCATACTCTCTTGCAAAAATTCAAAAATCCCAGATTGTCCTTCATTTTCTTGTTCTTTGCTTGGAGTTTAGAATATCCCCTGGAGTCTCAAACTTTTACTACAGTCCTTGTAATGCTTGTGATGCCATCTGCAATTTTTGTATATTTTGCTAATTTAAAATGACTTAGACACCAAAAAATCTCTATCCTCCTGCTGTATTTTTTTAACATTTTCTGCTTGTTGTGAGGATTGCAATCACTCATATAATATTGGTTTAAGGTACAATTAAATGCATCCCCAGGGGGAGGAGGAGATTCTGCTAGAAAATTTATTTGGGGTGCATCCAATTCCAGACCCTGGTTTCAGGCGTCTAGAAATGAAGACCTAGAAAACGAAGACCCGCCTGTTTTCTGAGGTCAGCAGGGTACTTGTAGTAACTCTTGAGTCATCAGATCAGTTTGCAATGGTTTCTCAGATGTCATTTTGCAGGGAAACTATTGGTGGTGTCATAAATTATTGGCTGTTTACTCAGGTTATTAGGATAGGATTCTCTGAAAAGATATGTGGAATTTTTTGTGAATTTTCTGCACTTTGGCCACTATTAGGAATTGAAAGGTTTAAGATGGCATAAATCCATCTTACATATCTTTTTACAGGGCATTGGGGACAGCAGCCAAGGCTTTGCCAATTTTGTTCTGTTTTGCTTACTGACTGATCAAATAAGAGAAAAATTCAGACTCTGTGTTGTGAGGTTCACACCATGGTATAACTATCTGGAGAAGGATCCACTGTTTGAAAGTACAAACTTTCCACTGAATGAAACAACAGACTTTGGTTCAAACACGTATGGAGCAGCAGCTAGGGATTGCATTTCTGTTAAATCAATGAATTAATTATGTAATATGCAAACTTGCTTAAAGTAAGACTTGAGACTTTGAATGCAACTATTTACAGCTGCATAGGGCATTTAAAACCTGTACATAAACACTGGAATGGACCAATCTTTTTTTTACTTTGTGATCTTTTTTATCACCGGCAAGGCTAAATGGACAAACAGTCCTTAATTGTTAAGTTAGTAATAAAAAATATCATAAAAAGAAGATGGATACATAAACTTTATTACAGGTTTAAGGATTATACAAATTTCTGTTGTACATCCTTCATGAAGTAATAAGTTTTTCTTGAGATTTAGGGCTCTTCTGTATATTAAGACTAAGGACCAACTGTCCCCTCCTCTCGATCTGCCACCGTGAATCATGAGCAGTTTCGGTGGCTATTATTTTTTAGGTTGTTATAACTTGTGCAGTTTTTAATAGCATTGCAAATGAACGGCAATTAAACTGGCAATGCTTTTGGACGTTTTTATTAAATTTTGTGCCGATTTTGATGGTATTATTAGTAGCCTGAGCATTACATGTACATTGAATTACATATACCATTGAAGAAGCCATGGCCTATCAAGGACAGCAAGCTGTATTTAAATGACATAATCTGAGCTTATTAACAGCAATGTTAACCTCAGGCAATGTTTTTAAAGTTTATAAGATTGTGTTACTCTGTGACAATAGTCTGTTAGATTATGTTAGATTATGTTAGTCTGTGCCACACTAGGGAATGTGTGCTTGTTTGTATCACAAACGGTTTTTGAACTGTAATAGTACCTGAATAGGTTGAACCCAAAAACGTTTACTGTTTTAATGCTTTTGATGGTATAAAATAATAAAACCTATTCTGTAAAAATGCCCACTGGAATCTTGCCTCATACTTTAATGTTTCATGTGTTTCTGGTCCCACCAAATTACTTGCATAGAAAACACTTGAGGAAGAGAGAAAATACCTAGTCGTGTTAAGTTCTAGAAATGTAGACAGGACCCTCCATTCGTGCACTGCGCCGCTGGAGTTATTGTTATTGGAGAGTACACTACAGGGGGGTAGGATCCCAGAAAAATAGGGGACAGGAGGTGTACCAAAGGCTGAAGAGGAAAGGGCTGGAGGTGGGATAGCCTCCCACGCATGTGTTCTTCGGGCATGTCACACGTGACCAAGCCCTAACAACTTCTGCATGGGATGCTAGTGGTGGGAGTTCAGGAGAGGGAAGAGAGAGAAATATAGTAGGGGGGGGGGGGTAATTGCAAAAACGTATGATGCTTAATAATATTTTGCAATTGAAAAAGGGAGAAAGGCATGAAAAAAGGGGTGGGAGCTATTAACTATGCACTTTCTAACTCTGTGCTGTAAAGACCAAGACATCAGGACAGGCCAGTTTGTTGAGTTCATCTTTACCGATGGCAGGAGCGGAACATAGAATGAAGATGATGATGTGAACTGCAGGTATAAACGTTTCAAAGGAAGATATGATCGTCGCAGTTGTAATAACAATTTTACCCAGAGGCCACCGTTTCGAGTCCGTTGAATTTATTTTTTTTTTTGTAATTGCTTAAATTGCTATTCTTCATTCAAAGAACTGAGTATTCCTCCCAGAGACTCGGAGGCGGCTGTCTTAACCTTGTTCCCAGGGGTGTCTGCCTGTGTAGCTAGCAGTTTTTTGGTTTGTCTTTTATTTTGTGGCTCACAAAGTAAGAGTTACAGCAGCGTGTAAGAACCGAGGTCAAATCAGAAAACAATGAGGGAGGTGGCAAGGGGAGAAGGCAGTGAGTCTCCCCTCACCTCCCTCCCCTTGATCCTGAAGATGACTACTGTACAGGTTGTAGAAACGCCAGTTTCAGTCACTGTTAACAACAGTCCTTTTTCAGGACTACCTTCCCCCTGGACAATCATGCTAAACCTACTTTAGTCATGGAAAGGGATCACAAGAGGATTGCAGCTAGTTTGATTTACTCCTTATTGCCACAGGCGGCCCAGACGGTGGTAGTTCGTTGGACTTTGAATTTATAAAAAAAATGTATGAAAATAAACATAATACGTCCTGAATTACATTTTTGGACAAAAATAGAAATAAAAATGACTTACCTTGTGTTTTTGTTTTGTTTTTTAGTGTCTCTTCGCCTCTAGAGCCATTTGGAAGCCGTTTTATCGACGTTTAAGATTTTGAGTGGTACTATTTACATGTATTTAAGCAATAGGAAACGTTTTCCGTGTTTGCATAGCCTGATACAAACACGAGAGGGGTTGGGAGAATTCGAGACTGTTATGCAAACCCGAGACGAAGTCGAGGGTTTGTTCGTCTCGGGTTTGCATAACTGTCGAGAATTCTCCCAACGCCTCGAGTGTTTATATCAGGCTATGCAAACACAGGGGAAAGTTTTCTATTGCTTTTATAAAATAACTTTCCCTGACTAAAAGAGAAATTCTTACCAGTCGCAAAGTCTTGTCCACGAAGTCTTGCACGCGTCCACGCGTAATCAGTTCTTGTTTTGCAAAAAGATTCTTTCCAAAATACGGACTTTTCTCGCATAAAATGTCAGCTTAAGCGAAAAAATTGACACACCTCCTTAGTAACGACTTTCCAAGTTTCAGCCGACGAAGGAATGGGTAAATAAAGTAAACTTGTCGAGATTTTAACTCGAAAACTTTTTCAAATTCGTGCTTGCGTGATTAGCGCGCGAAAAACAAAACATCTTGGCGCCACAACCATGTTTACATACTCTCATGCAAACACTCCTCTTAGTCAGGTGGCTTAGTGCAAAATTTTGGCGAGATCTATACAGAGCGAACAAAAGCACCAGACTTTGCATGGTTGTAGCTTAGGGCATGTTAGTCAATATTAGGATCGGTGCCCACAGCTACCTCTTCAGGATTTGCAGCAACTGCTCGCTAAAGTTCTTCAACAACCTTCCATGATGGGTGCCCTGTGCTGAAAATTGCAATCACTTGGTTTTTGCGATTTTTTGATGAAAATCACATAAAAAGGAAAGTAGATGGAAAAAGAAACTGTATTAATACGATTGTTATTGAAACCAATGACTAAAACAAGTCAACTTAATGATATAGCAATTATGATGTACCATGGTGGGTGCCCTGTGCTAAAAAAATATCAATTCCTTGATTTTTGCCATTATTTTGATGAAAATGACAAGAAGGACATGAAAAAAAAAAAGAACTTGTATTATTATTGAAACCAATGAAAAAAAACAAGTCAACTAAATGGATAATCCAAGGAAGATGTTTTCAGACGCGTATTCAGTCCCAAATAAGCTTTCAAGGTGGCGGCTGTGTCTTTTCATGGACTGTAAGTATCCACCAGAATAAATTGCCGTTTTTTAGGGGAAATTGTGTACAATTCAAATCACGACAGGTTTAAGTGAAGTTTTAAGCTCTTCTTGGTGATAAATTTGTTATCGAAAGCCACATTTTCTCTTAACATTTTGTGCTGATTATGAATGACTATACTGAGTTTATTTTCGTACTGGTTAAAATTAATAATAGTAAAAATAGCTTCTTTCTATAGCGCTCATATCCTGAGCACATGGTGCTTTACAATGTTAAAGAGGAAAAAAAATTATATCTCGAGCATGAAATAAGATATATTGAAATCTATTTGCAATTCACAAAGAACAAGAGAAGGAAACAAGAATTCATCTGTTTTAAAATTATTTTGGCTTAAAGTTTATATATAATGATAATAAGTCATGCAAAAAACTAAATATACATTCTATAAGTATAGGTATATGATCTGCAGATACTAAAGACGTTTTACAAAAGTATTGACTTACTCTCTAAAAATTGCGTAAAAAGATATGTTCTCAGTCCTTTCTTTCAACTTGCTAAAGATGGTGACTTGCGCAAATCTAGCTAATGGTAGTGAGTTCCACAGCTTAGGGGGGCACACTGAAAAAGTCTTTTCCCTGTGAGTTTTCGAGGTTGTTCTCAGAGCTGCTGAGATGGGGACCACAAGTTCCTGGAAGGCCTTCGATGACTGTCCGCTAGATAGCTAGACCTAGGTGGAAGGTTATTAAGTGATTTGAAAACTGACAAAATAAGTTTAAATACAACACGATAACTAACAGGAAGCCAGTGAAGGTCAAATAAATGATGTGTTCGCAAAGTTTACGAGTCCGAGTAACGATCCTGTGGGCAGTGTTCTGAACGTATTATTAAAAGTTCCTTCAAGTGCATTTTCCTACAACCATAGAGCAAGGAATTGCAATTAATAGTCTGTTTTGGATGTAATAAAAGCATGCACTGCAATTTCGCTAGACTCCTGTGTGAGACACTTTCTTATCTTTGATAAGTTCCTGAGTTGGTGAAAGGATGATCTGTAAAAGAATGCTGAGACTTGTGCGTCAAACAGCAAGTTGTCATAAAATACTACTCCCAGGCTTTGTTAGTGGTGGTTCTTAGCCTTGCATTACCCATAACGACGTCGCTAAAGGGTGAACGAGTACGGTACATCGACAAGATACAGTGTAAGCATGATTTCAGTCTTATCATGATTGAGTTTAAACTCGTTTCTACACACCAATATGGAAATCAGTTGGGATCGTTGTCATATTTACCTAGGGTGAGAATCGAAAAGAGAGGATCTGAGAAACCCATTAATTTAACGGAACAATTATTTATGGAACGCTCCTTGACAATTTACTAGAATTCAAGAAAGAGGACTGTGCCGTCTTGTTGCAATTAAGTTTCATATTGAAATCACTACAGTAGTAAACAAGTTACTGAAGTGCAAAGTGACATCAATCCTGTCATCTTACGTCCAAGTTAGAAAAAGCAAACTAGAAAAGAGAAAAAAGCATGTTGAAGCAGATCAGAAACAGCAAGTTGGAGATTGTGGCAGCAAACGAGCTTGTAAGACTGGCACTATAGTAGGACTGCAAAGTGTGTGCCTTTGTTTGTAACGAATACAGCTTCATATGAAGTTCAGCAAGTATAAAGAAATGTGTATCCTTGTCCACTGCATTTGCTATGTACTCAGTGAGTTCAACAAACGCTCTTGATTTATTTAATTTCTCCTCTTCCTCGGCCTTCCAAGCTGCTCCACTTTTCTTCTTGCGTTCCTCTGACATGTATGCCTATTTCGCACGTCAGCCTTTTTAGTACATTTTCAAGGAGCGTTCTATAAATTAATGCTTGTACCGTTAAACCAGTGGACTTCTCAAATCTTCTTTTGTTGATTCTTGGCAAATATAACAACGATCCCAGTTAATATCCATCCTGGTGTGTAGAAAACATCTCAGCTTCAGAAACCTTTAACTAACCAGTAAGTTA